>NC_135566.1:15235000-15427500 GCF_964340395.1 Glandiceps talaboti | reverse complement strand
GTCGTTTTATTTATAATGTATAAACCGGCATACTAGTAAGGCCTACAAAAATTGTTTGGTTCCGGTTACCCGACCCCACATAGTTTTCCACTGCCGACCCTAAACTTTTTTACTTACGTATTCGAGAAAAAAATAATAAAATCGCAAACATTGTACTGTAATATTATATACACTCACCATCTTTCTTTCAACACATAATGGGTATTTATATCAATCTACAGTAACTGAGAGAAAAAAAAGACACTCGGAAAAAAAATACACACAACACTAAAACACTCCACGATACTTCTAAACACGAAAAGTGAGATATAAAATGAATTTGCGGCTTACACTTCACAAGCTGACAAAATATTGGAGTACGTATATATATTGAAATTCTTGTGCTCAGGAGAGGTTTCACAGTGTAGCGGTATATTATTTAAAAAAAATGAAAACGTGTTCCCTGAGCTGTAATTCACAATAGTAGTGTTATCATAAGCTGCCTATATCCAGCTGTCGTAGTATCTCGTGATGGTATACTCCACAGGCCTGGGTCTCTAAGTTGTAATCTGTCTATTGGAGAGATATTAATATATTTTGCATATCGAATTTTCAGAATCATCCTTATCTGTAGATCAATCTGATTGAACTCAAGAAAATGGTAGAATCATTTATTTTATTTGCCATATTTTACTTGACTCAACTGTTTTTGCTATCTATGTTATCTTTCATTTCGTACATGTATCAACGTACGATCTATATTGACTACATGTAAGTACTTATAATATAAGTGACCTGTGATGATATGATCGACCACAATAAATAGAGTGACGTCGACGTTCCTTTGCTCTAGTTAAATATCCTAGAAACTCGCGGGTTATCCTATCTCTTCCACGTATTATCGGTCTATATATACATCAGTATACCCACTAATGATACCACATCACGGTTCACTGCAGAGAACAGCCCCTACGTATATTGGTACACATACACACTGAAGACGCATAGCAGAAGCTAGTCCTGCTTGCACACAGCGTACAGGATTCTGACATTATCCCGAAATGCAATTGAAATTCTTGTATTTTTTTGGTAATTCCTATAAAGACAGGGACATAATTTGTCAGAATCGAGTCCCGACTTACTCCGTCTGCGCTGCACGCAGGACTCCGGGGCAGGACTAGATTGAAGCACGATAGGCGTGTGAAATACATACGGTAACGAATCGACCCTTCTCATATAAATTGTCTGAATAAAACTACACACGAATTCTACTTGACTCTATATGATTCAAAGAAACATTTCCAGCCGACAAAGGTCACAAACAATCTTGTACGGTTATCGTAGGTTGCCTTTGGACGCAATAACGGTGACATTTATTCTTCGGGGTCGCTCTTACATCTACACAGTAGAACGGCGTTCTGGAGCAAATTGATCATACGGTACATCACGTATGTCAAGGAAGACAAGCTTTTTGGAAGAAACAGTTTTTTCCTTTTCCATGGGTACATGTGTATTCCAGTATTTTGTTCAGCAACTCTCGGACACACACATCAGAAAACATAGGAAACACCTCTAGTGATCTTACTAGCCTGATAATGGTCTAAATAACTTGAAAAAAATAAATGGGCAAAATTTTATGTTGCTATGATTTTTACTTTTCCATTATTTTGCCCTGAGTTGACTGTGTGATATTTATTTTCATATATGTTTATCATATTTGTTGTCACGTGACTTTCCCTCTTGACCATGGACGTCAAACGTAACACGCTTCAATCAACAGCAAAGAAAAAAAGGACTAGCTGGACATTCTTGGTTTAATTGCTTTATTTATTTTCATTTGTTTCATTTCTAATTTCAGGTCAGTGGTTTTATGCCAGTCCCGTCCTCGTTCACGTACTTTTCGCCACATCCATCGTTTCCTGCATCGGCTCAGTTTACTTGGCATACATTCTGTACTTCGTGTTGAATGATTTCTGTATCGTTTGTATAGCTACCTACATTGTTAATTTTATCCTATGCTACCTAAATTACATCAACGTGTAACGTAAGTTGGTTGGTATAAAACAGACGACTACGCCGGTATTAAACGTGTTTCTAAAATTTAAAACGACATCTGTCCAGTTGTTGGAACCGAAAGCCCTGTATCACATGTTGTTCGTAGCAACTGGGAGTGATATGTGTCGTTCCATGGACGGTCTACATGTACTGCATCGCACAGATGCCATCCTCTGACTATACGAGGGCGGAATTTGTCACGTTTTCTGAGGGGATTGACGAATTCGTTATTAAAAAGAAGCACTGCATATATACATACCACATTTTTGGTCATTTTATTTAATGTTTTCTTTTACGTATCATCCGATCATTTTAAACCATTGTTTTTATAGAGATTTATCAACATGCAAGATCATGTACAGTGCATATATAACTAAAAAACGTAGGCTGATATTTTAGTCATATCAACTGTAGATGGCGCTGGTACCATGTAATCACTCCTGCAAGACCGCCAACTCCGCGGTGTCCATTTTAACAATAAATGTTGATAGACGACCACACAACCAATGTTCTCCTTTCTCCTTTCATTTTTGTTTGTTTGTTTGTTTGTTTGTTTGTTTATGTATTGTAGTGAGGCGCTATATTGCCAACTTTAAGACCATAATGCCTCTAAAAAAGTAAAATTCCAATAAAACTTAAAAGCACTCACAAAATTTAGGGGAATAAGAAGTATTTGTATATCTGTCCAGCCAGCTACATATGGTTGAAATACCGTACAACTATTTCACATGGAATCAGTAAACCAATAACCTGGTTAGCAGTCAGAAAGATAATATGAAGCTGCGTAGACAAAACTCTGATCAGGTTTTTTTAAGCAAATTGAGTTTGTACTATTACGTTTTCAGACTCCCCTTTCCTTTGTAACTATAATTATGATCAGAAATTCACAGACAAGGGCAGTCTCAACAAATCCGACTGATCCATGTGCGTTATGCATAATCAGTTTTTGCCAACACAATTCTCATATGTATACAGACGACACGGCAAGTATACTGTAATGACGTCATTGGTTCGGGGTTGTCAGCCGAGTTTAGCATGTTAGGGAAAAGGCAAAAGGGAATTAGACCGCGCCCTCAACGGCTGATCTCTCGGTCTACACGGCAAGCTGTTTTTGATAAAGTTGTTCACTCAGACGCATCCACCTACTCACCCACACAAGAAATAATGCAGACAGACTACCACAGGTACTTATAGAAAATATTTTATATTGTGTCAGTATTTCAAAATGTATCCAACTCGCTACAAGTTTTTTCTGAACAAAAGTGCAAATAAATAAAAAAATATTTATCAAATGGAAGGAAAAGATTAAACAAATATATACATATACAGACCAGGTCAAGAAAATAAACACCAGCTGACAGCTATAAAGAGCGCCCCCTCAGTCTATCTCTTTACTTCAATAAATTGTATTTAACTATGCATATTACATGGCAGACTGGCCTTGGACCATGAATACCTTTTATTCATCTTGCTGTACTCTTTCAAATATTGTGGATGCTTAATAATATGCATTTGTTTTGGCAGTGAATGTGCACTCAGAGATATCAGACGAGGGCTCAGAAATATTTCATGAAAAAGTAAAACTTTGGTAAACCACAGAAAATAAAGACACTTAAATATTCTTGTGCAAAAAAAAACACAGTCTTTGTTTGACCCAAGATGGCCATTGAAGATATCTGGATAATTTGATTCTGAAATAAAATTTGTTGAAAAAAAGTGACCAACTCTAACCTTGTTATTATGAACAGTTTGTAATATGAACATAATTTAAGGTGCAAAATCTGACTTTGAGGCGAGACCCTTAGTAAAGAGCAGACGACAAAGCAGTTTGCAATCACCTGTACTGCAACATTTCCCGCTCATTTCAGTAATTCAAACAGGCTCAAAAACAATCTGACAACACAATATTTTCTGATTTTAGGCCCCAAAATTTGACTTTTAGACAAAAACTTGTTTAGTATAACAATCCTCTTGACAATTCTTTCTGCAATATTGCATTTTTCTCAAAATATTTGACATTACAAACATTTTGCCGATATTCTTGTCTGGTCATAGTAACAAGGTTATATTGTAACTCATTCCAACAAAATTGTGATATAAATACAGATTTCACCAAAAACAAAACAAAATTGTGACAAAATATTTGCATATATCACTCCACATCTTGAACATGCATTACACGTTTCTGGTTATGTTCTAATCATAATTTACATTTCTTTTCATTTCCAGAAATAAATCGTCTCTTCAATATAATCATCTTGGGTCTCCAAATATCCTCCCCAATTATCATTTCAGTAAACCATCATAGTCCAGCCCAGCCTTTGCCTTGAGTTCCCATCACCACATCATTAACATAACAAAAACACACTGGAGGAAACAAGTGACACATAAACAGTCAGCTTGGATTGGCTGATGACAATATCATTTGCATATTCACCATGTCATGTCATGGGAGATCAACCAATCAGCTGTTCTGTTACAAGAGTTCGGCTTCCAACAGCGTATTTATAACCTGTGCACTGATTAGTTTACTGATATGATATTGAGAACCTGCCATCAGACAAAATGAATAAGCAATAGCCCAAATTACCCAAACCAATATATACAGAACAAAACACCAATAGTTGAAACTAAAATCCTAACAATTCTGAATCCAAAAAAGCATAATCCCTGAAATAGCTTGGCAAGAAGGTAGCAATTCTGGAAACAAATATCGTCAAAAAAATTACTACAGTTATTTCTGAATATTGCTTTAAAAAGTCTAACTTATTGAACTCCAAGATTCCACCAGAGTTTAGTTCAAATCACCGGATGGAAACCTCCCCTTTTTTTCCATTTAAATGGTTGAATCCACCCATAGAAATACATTAGGGCTGTACCCATTGTCATGTTTAATGGGTATGTAAGGATAACATTGCCCGGCCTTGCTAAAACCGACTGAACAACACCAAAGGGCAGTATAGTGTACAGGATGCCGGCAAGCAGAAATTCACTTTACAATGTTAAGAGTATCAAAGTACATAACATTGCTATTATAATAAGGTGAAGATTTCATGCAAGGAAAGTATAAACTCACCAACACAAATGCAGTGTTATTACACTGTTAATACATGAAGGCTGTATTAGCAAATTCGAAAATGTCCATATTAGCAAATTCAAAATGTCCATATTAGCAAATTCAAAATGTCCATATTAGCTAATATAAATGTCCATATTAGTAAATTATCATAGGCGAAGCACTGCAATGCTCAGAACAGAGTCACAGTCTTGGCTGAACGAACAGCTGTTTATATTTCGGCAATGTGATGTATGATACAAGGCATAAAAATGTTGATCTACTCAGTTGACGTTAGTACCAGTTCAAGAAAAGGGATCAAACCAAATACCTATTAAAAGAGGTTGCTGGTTGGTATTTCAGCGATACACAATGTTGCGTTGCCGTGTATCACTAGTTAAAATCCTGGCAATTTCCTTGAATTGCATGAAATGGCACAAAATACCCTCTTTTCAATGTTTCTCCACAACTTGATGACAGGATTCGTTCACAAGTGGGACACCGAAATAACCTGCGAGTGAAATCAGTGTCTGTCTACAGACACCGAACTTTGACTCACAGCCAAGTGATGGTGTCAATAACATAATGTGAAGAAGAGCATGCAATTCTGTTATTTGTGATGAATTCATAGCATATCACAGCTAGCACACACAATATAGCCATATTAGGCAGAAATATTAAAATACAATAATAACATGCACAGTTACATGGTATCAGTCAAAGCAACTTAAAATTACTAGTAAAAAGCACGGTTATAAAAACTACACTTGTAGACCTCCAGGGAGATACATTGAAAAAAAAAATCCTCACTGGTCAAAACCAACTATTTGTACTTTTCAGCCCCTCCACTGCTACACTTACAAGGTTTACATTGGAGGTACTTGGGTATAAAGATAAACACAAAGATTGCACTGACCAAAATTCAAACATTGGTAGAGGTGGGATATGGGGGTGCTATTTATGTGCAGAGGGGCACTATAGAATGGTATGAATATTGTGGAGTTTTTTTCCATGTTTTAATTTTTACACCAGTGATTTTATGTGTATCTCACTGTAGATCAAATATCTACCTCCTACAGACATTAGACGGTAAGATACGCCGTACCACTCCACCCTCACCAATCTGTCTGTCTATTCGACTGATGTGTGAGGGCGTCCAATCACGGCGTACATTACAGACTATTACAGACATAAATTGCTATTGTTAGAGAGTTTGCTGTTTAATATTTCAGATGCTTATTATAATTATTTCAGAGTAGAGAAAAAGCACACCAACAATTTTTCAATGAACGCAAGTCGAGACCCAGACTCACTCGATGAATCTCTGACAACTGGACGAAAGTGAGTCAGAAATTTTTTTGCTGAGGCCATCAAGTTTCCCTTTGTTAATTGAAAGTTAAGGCAATTATTTGGTTAGACTAAAATGAAATTCACTTCAAGGTAAAAAAGTGCATATTTTTGTTGCAAAGGTAAGTCGACAGTAACAGTAAGGGGACTCTAAACCTGTGAAAACTAACTCCAAAACTGAAACTATCTCGGGGGAAAAATAGGTAGACTTATGTCAAAAATTAACTTAAAAAATCAAATATTAGAATTCTGTTTGTAGGGTGATGATGGCATACTTGTATTGTCTGTCCACATTATGACTATCCAGCTACCAAATTCTGTCAGATCACACTGTGTACACCTGAACTTTTCAGTCCCAAAAACCTGTTGTTTTTTTTCTTTTTGTTTTTGAAGGCTGATATTTTGACATTCGTTGTGATAAACCAATCTTAACCAAATTGATTCAAAACTGAAATATTTACAACATTAGCCAAACATGGTGTTGAAACACTTGATCTCTGAACTTGGCTATCTCACTTATATATGTTTTGATTATGACCATTTGCCCATAACATTGCAAAACATGACATCATAAATCCAGAGACTAGGTTGTCTGGCATAACATACTGGCATGTTCTGTAAAACGACACCGTCAAGCTGGAAATATCTGGGATAGCCTGCGTATAGTCTCTGGGCCACAACAACATATATATACACTTCTCTCTCATAACTATGAGCTAAAATATATTCCAGAGACTTTGCTATCTAGCATGACAATACCACGTATATCAGAGACTTGGTTGTTTGGCATAACATACCACATATTCCAGAGACTTGGTTGTTTGGCATAACATACCACATATTCCAGAGACTTGGTTGTCTGGCATAACATACCACATATTCTAGAGACTTGGTTGTTTGGCATAACATACCACATATTTCAGAGATTTGACTGGCATGACATATACTGGCACATTGTGGCAAATGACACTGTCAAGCCAGCTAGCCAAGTATCTGGACTACAACAACATGTACACCTTCCTCTCACGATTGTGAGGGAAAACCTGCAAGTTAAGTTAGCACATCATCATTTCTACAAAACAGAATTTGTGTTTGATTATAAATTCACCACCTACACCGCCCCCCCCCCCCCCCTTCTCTGTGATATCACCAATGATGGTTTGTCAAATTATAATCAAAATATAAAATATACATCAAATTAACGCCAGCATTTAATGCTGTTTGTCAAAATAATCAATACTATACAAAATCTGGAGACGAGAATCCCAACATAAAAATTATGTCGTTTGTTGTGAAATAAAATTAATGTGCATTCAAGAGTCTGTCTTTGTCTTTCACTCTTCAGAATCATTTTTAACATTTCTCATTCTGGGAAATGAAGACTTTCTCGACAAATCCTTGAAACTACTGAAGAATTTATACAAATCTGGCAACAAAAGTTTTGAAATGTGTAGTTCAAGGGTTGAAAGATCAGGGTTCAAGGGTCATCTGATTTAGCCAATCAGTGATTTTATGCATAATGTCCCAACAAAGACAAACTATTGGTAAAACAAAGCAAAGCATTGCTTTACCAATAGTTCTTTGTTCAGAAAATTATTTGGTAGATATACTGGGAACTTAATTTATTGCTGTTTTTGATTGGTTGGCAGAAACTACCATGATTCAATAGAATACAATATTTTTCATTGGATGATGTCATGTAGACAACAATTGTTTTTGTTTTAATAAATGGTTGTTTTTGATTGGCTGACTGAGTTGCCATCCAGGATGAAATGCTGTCCAAATGTGTCTGTAACACTGTTTTTGATTGGATGACATGGCAGCCATAGTAATAGATTTAATCTATCATTGTTTTTGATTGGGTGAATGACCTGGTGATAAAATACATCAATTGAAAATTGTTTTTGATGAGAACCAATGGTGGCCATGTTTATGTACAAAAAATTACTGCATGTTTTTTTTTGAAAGGATAAAAATGTCACTGTGATTATTATGATATTCCCCTCTTAGGTGACATTAAGAAGAACATTGCATGATACAATTTGTGATTATGAAAGAGTACAAACTCTCAGACTTGCAATAACATAGTTGTAAGTTTGTAATTACATCACAAAAAAGACAGAAAAATATATGCTGCCAGAAAAAAAAATCTGCTTTTGAAGACTAAATGCAACAAGACAATACTGTGTATCATAGCTCTTTGGTACTTGCCAATACTTGTACATCGACAAATATGATATGAATAAACTCAAAATTGTTAAAATTCAGAAAATATTGCAATGACCTCATCAATCAACAAGGTCATTGCGATGTGTCAAAATTATGTGATAATGAATATTCATGGCCTCTGGGTTCATTGTTATAAATGAAAAGTTCTTATCATAGAATCATAAATATGACTCTCTGAGTTGAAATTTTCATAAATAACTTTAAAAAATTAAAAAATTATATTAATTTCATAGGTTTGCTTTCTGTCAAATTATTAACAGGGGTTTATCATAAAATATTTTATATAACCTCAAATCTATTCCTAGTGTAAGTTGTTTTCCTGCATTCACAGACCAAACCATTGTTCTTTGATCAAAAATGAGTCAAATTTGGTAACTTGGCCCAAAAAATGACAAATATGTGTGGCCCCAATGACATGTCTGTCAGATTTAGACAGATATATATTTTGTTATGTATTGCTTCTTGTCATTCGTGATTGATAATCACCGTGTTTATGGGTTCATTGCCCTGCAAGTTGCAATTATCTATGCAATTATTCTTAAGTAATCAAGGTAATGTAATGTGACATTTTTGATTTTGCAAAAAAAAATAAAAAATTCTGCTATCCTGTTTTATATTGCAATATTTTCCTTTTCAACACAATGTCAGAAATTTGATAGCTTTGGCAAGAAAATCTATATAGAGGTACATGGACACCTAAATCTATGTATGATAAACATTACATTGCTTTAGTTTCGGGGTTTTTGACCAAACATTTTCATCCGACAAAAACGATTTCAGTTGAAACAGTGGCAAATGTTTTCGATCTAATTATTTTGCATATATTTTGCATTATTGTAAAATCGAAAACATTAGAAAATCTATCAAAAGAGATTGTTTTTAATAGCCAATTTAACTTGAACTTGAAGTTTTCAATATGAGGTATTCTTTATCTCGAAATGACCGACCTTGCATTTTTATCAAGGGTATAACTTTTGAATGTTAAATACAATGTACTGCGAATGGAGTCTGCAAAAATATGAAGAGTGGTCAGCCCAGTTCAGTATGAGGTGAGGTCTGGTCTCAACTGTGTTGAAACTAAAACAGCTTAAATTTGTCATCAAACATAGATTCAAGTTTCGATGTTACCCCTTAGATCATTGGGACCATACAGACTATCGGGGTACTCATTTAATTTTGACGATGCAGGAAAGATTGAAACTAACACTGAAAAAAACATGAGTTTTTATACACAAATTTAGCTTACTAATCTTAAGTAAGTACAGTACTCTGTTTTGGCATTTACATTTCAATTTCCATTTTTTGAGCATTTGTATTTCCTATTGCTAATACATTCCTGGTCGCCATTGGGAAGAAAACAGGGACTAATAGGGAACTTGCAATCCAGACTGAGCATGCTCAGATGCAAAGGACTATGGGATTATCTGTAGTTATCATAATACCTAATCTGGAGCTATCTTTAAAATAAACCTCCTACAGTGGTCTGGGTAACCATGACTACATTATTTGTGGTTACAAACAATGTAACAAGATTATATACAATGCTAATGGAGTCATATTTATTATATTTCCCATGATGCAACATTCAAGATGGCGGGTTTGCAAGTTCCCCATTCCTCTACAGGTATCACTCCAACTATTAAAAACTAGATTTTAATAATCCACTGTTAAAAATACATATTAAATATATGCGTGTCCACTTCTCTTATTTCATTTCAAATAAATAAAAAACTGCTACTTTTTTTGTTGACATTGTTCGTTCATTACCTTGAGTTGCATTAAAAAATACAATTTTTTTTTTATTTCTGAAAATATCATATATATTTTGAAGTCTGGAGGATATCAAATGAAGTCTATAATTATATTTTTCTTGTCAGTCGCTATGTTATGGAACTGTTTTCGTTATTGCTGGCAATTTAATGATTTGATATCACTTAGCAGCTAATTATCCGAACATCAATAGACTGAGCTGTTTGATTGTATAAATAATTTGGTAATCTGAACAGTTTGATTACCAGAATGGTTGGCATGTTATACAAATTGTTTGTTTTGTATTTTGATATATGAACGATCTGATTATGCACACTGTACAATTTGTTGAAACTTTTGGCTTATCTGTGCTATTTTGTGATCAGAATTATTTGATTATCTGAACCATTTTGTAATCTGAACCATTTGAACATCTGAACAGTCTGTTAATCTGAACAATTTTATCTGAAAACAGTTTGTTAATCTGAACAATTTGGTTATCTGAATGGTTTAATTATCTGAACAGTTTGGGACATCTGATCAGTTTGTTAATCTGAACAATTTGGTTATCTGAACAGTTTGAGACATCTGATTAGTTTGTTAATCTGAACAATTTGGTTATCCGAACAGTTTCATAATCTGAACAGTTCGGGCTAACTGAACAGTTTGGTTATATGAACAATCTGAATAGTTTGTGGTTATTTGATGTACACCTTAGTCCATAAATACAACCTAATGACATTTGAATAACCAGCTGCTAATGAAATCATTGAGTACATACATGGAAAAAAAGTCTCTCTTTAATTTGTTGTTTTTTAAAAATCAATCATTTTTTAGCATTATCCGCTTCACAAGTTTATTGGCACAAATTTTGAGCTCAGTAAATAAGGAAAATGCCAAAATATCCTTCTATAAGACTTTCATTGTACTTTTTAAGTGAAATGTGTTGCAATTCGTACCGTACGTCATAACAGCTTTTACAACACTGCAGCTGTCAACTATGCCCTCGTAGACAGTTACAAGAAATTTATCATGTAATTTGTTTTATCAACAAACTCTGACATGCGTAGGTCTTTGATGATTGATGAAAAATGTAATAAATTAATACTATATTGACTTAAATTGTGACAGGTTTGTTGACACACGATAATTTCATGACAAGTGAAATGCGACCCACGGTCAAATACCCCAAATACGAATCAAACTTAAGTGTTCATTTGTGTCACTACAACTGACGTTAGAATGAATCAAATCATGTGATATGAGTACTGGATGGAGAAATATTACTTTATGCTGAATTTGTGGAACTGGAGGATCATTTCCTGGTACTGAGTTGTGTTTAAGGTGCTTGCACCCAAGCATAGGGTATCTTACATCATGTGTGGAAATTAAAGTTACCACCCCTGTGGCAACACCACAACTTTGGCATTATAATCTATTATAAACTTGGCAGAATCTGAAGATGGGTGGCCAGAAGGAACCAGATATTTGCTGACACTTCAATCCAAATAAGAAAGCTTTTTTTTTGCATCGAATAAAGCTGTTATCAAGTATACTGTTCATTTTACAAGTCTGACCAGACCCATCTTCACTGCATAGACCAGGTTATTTATTTTAGTTTTGCTACGGTTACTTTGTGATCAGAAAATTCATTTAGAATGAATGCATGCAAATAATGAGAGTATCCCGGAAACTAATTTGCAGACACTTTCTTTCAGGGGTAGGGGTAATTCTATGTTCCAAAAAGTTGAACTGTTTTTACAATTTAAACATTACTGTCCATTTGGATAAAATCAGTTATTCTACCAGTTTTACCCTTATCACTTGAATTCAACTAAAATATGCATAACTCGCCAATTTCAGGGTTTCCATTTTGGCAGATCTGTAATCAGTTCTAAATCTCTGATTAATAGTAATGTTTTTTATAATCTCACAGTTAAAAAAACACAATCTTGCGATTTCTCAGAAGGCAAAGATGGTGACACACCTAAAATACAAACAAAAGACTATCTGATGCAAGCACAAAAATATTACAAGGTTTTGAAAAAAAATGGGACTGTGAATAATTCAGAATATTATTTCACTATTATTATTATTATTATTATTACGCTACTTCTGTGATTTCGTTATTTTTCTACTTTGAAGTTAAACCTTCAAAGCGGAAAGTTTCACAGGTAGTTTTATGTGTTAGTGATATGCTGAACTAGACTGACTGACATGTCAGTTGTGTTCATTGTAAATACTTTTTCCTACTACAATCGCCCAATCTGTTAGTACTCTTTGTATGTTCACAAGGCACATTAAAAAATCAACTACACATATGTCTGCTTATTGGCCAAAATTTACACATCTTTGGCAAAAAATTACAAGACTGCCATCATTTCAGCAAAACAAATCCATTCTTGATTTTAAAAATTAATTTAAAAAGAAAACTGTATAAGTTACTTCTCAATATTGATGTACATCATGTACGATGGACACCTTTGTAAGGCGGCCATATTGAAATACTGCCATCTTGAAAAAAGGGCAAACACTGCTCCTCAGCTGCGTGATAATTCTTTGTAATATCCTCCTTAGTTTATCCTTATTTCTCACCTGACAGCATGTATGTGCTTATGCTATGTTCCACTGGTCTGGTGCATATTTAAAGTGCTTTGGAACTCCATATTTGGCAAATGTCCATTCAAAATTTGGAGTTGAGCTATGGGTAACTGTATTGTCTGTGGTTGTGCAATGTGACCATGTATTAAAGGTTGCGTCTGAATTATTGTTGCAGTAGTCGTTACCGCTGGTGCTGGTCGCACTGGAAGAAGTCCCCTGCTTTCCCTGCGATCACAAACAAATAAGGAAAAAATTATACATTTTGTGGAAAAAAGTCACAATTTATCACATGTTTCAGGTAATCTTACAAACAAAAAACTTTCTACATGTTGAAATGACAGTACACTAAAATTCATCTAAAAGAGGTATGGCTACATCAAAAATAAAGAGCCATTGTTTGCACGCATAAACTTGTCAAACAATACCTTATTGAAGCAATTGAAAACAGAAAAGATTTTGTTAAAACTAATATAGAATAGTTTAGCCGTTAGATTTTCTGACAACTAACATTTGAAGCATACATTTTTATTTTTATTTTATCAATATTCTTACCTCACTTTGGTTTATTTTGTTGTTTGTTCCAGTACATGTTTTTTTTTTTACTTGACTTTTTAGTGGTGTATGTATTTTAATTTTTTCTTAGTGCTGCTCCTAACAATCTTAGTGAGCCCCTGATACAAAAGGGATGCAATAAATAAATAAATCATCGCAGCATTTGAACCTCGAGTGAGTAAATATTCGTAACTTAAGGAGTTTAATATACGATATCGGTTACTTAGAGGGCTTTTCCATACATAACTTGTTATAACGTCAATATGTAAGCGATAATAATTGGTCACAGCAAGTAGACCTGGCTGCGTACAAGGTTGGAGCTCCCAAGTAGTTGAATGCTTTTCAACCGCGGTTAGCATGCTACTATTTGTGGGGTATCACTGAGTGAAATAAATAAACAATTTATAAACTTAAATCAATGTAATATTGTGTAAATGTTTACAGTAACACACTAATTATTTCCTTTATTCTGCCTGTGTTTAACAAGATATATCAAATCTTCATTGCTTTATGAAATATTATATGACAATAACTACTAAACTTTCTTCATTTTTGGTTGAAATTCTTTTATTGAGTCTGTTTTGGTGACCTACGACCTACAATAGGTGTTTAAATGAATCACAACCAAGTTAATGACATAGCTAGACCATCAATCGGATACCCCTAACTTGCTTTAACTAAACAATCTCTGACTCCCCTAACTTGATAGAATTGAACAGTCTCTAGCTGACACCTCTAACTTGCTCTAATTAAAAGCAAACAATGCAAGAGTGGAATGGACACAAAAGTGAAGGCTAAGTTGACATATACTGTCATTAATTTATCAATAATTTTTACTTGAACTTGTAAAAAACAAACACATTTAATAGTTGTGGGGGAAAACATAAGAGTACATTTCAGTTAAATATTTTGCTTGTGACCAAGGTGAAATGGGTGACTAGTGATTTTGAATAGAGTGACCACCATATAATGCAATTCTGCCTCGGGGCAAAACACTTGGGAAAACAACACCACTCGACATTTCCCTCACCACACAACGTTTACATCACACTGAAACATGGGACATAGAAATGTGCGGTGACAAACAAGTCTTGGAAACGTCATTCTTTAGTCTGACTAGAAAGTACTACCGTGCATATTTTCCCTACGATAGTGACAATTTCTTCAACAGCTAAGTAAATACAAAGTACTGAACTGTGGAATTGTTTGAAAAATAAAGAAAAAAGTTTAAAAACTAACGAGGATTTTTTTATAGTATCTTGTGAAGTGTGTACATGTTTACATCCATTCTGCTGATTTCTGGTCTTGAAAACTATCATGACATTGCAAAAAAAATTTGAAATCTTGTAAAAAAAAAATTGAAATTTTATTTTGCCTTGTTCCTTCTCTTGAAATTTTGCCCTCAGAATGTTCATAAAAATTGAAGTTGGCACGAAAATCAAGACAAGGTAACCAGAATCCATCACTTTTTTGGATATATTTGACAAACATATAGTCAAAACAACACATATCTATGGAGCACATAAAATGTGTGAACTACAACAAAATACAACCAGTATTCGACACAATAAAAGAATATATTAAAGTGGTCTATCTTAAAGGTGTCTGTTAACATTTACACATTGGTAATTGGGCATGTCATCAAATTTAGGCCAATGTTGAACTGTTACCCAGTTTATATCCACAAAGAGAACATTCCTGTAGCTGAGTTTTGAAAATAAGGAATGCTCCAACACAATACCATACAGTTTAATAGAGAACATGTCCTGACAGACGATTAGTCGATAAACCTGTGAAAAATGGGAGAGAAGGATATAAGGTGTTTTCTCTCGGACTGTGGTTGTCCGCAATGTCAGACACTCGACTACGAAAACAAAGACACTACACACAGCATAAAATGCATGTATCACTCTTCATTTACAAGGAGAGACAACACGTCAAAACAAAGACCTCAAAATCAAAACTATTTTATTGTCCTTGCAAAGTGCAGCCATGTGGAAGCTTGTCTTCAACATCAACCAATATTTACTTTCTCTAACCACATCAAGTATCTGCCTAGCTTGCACTTAAAGTTAATTAACTAGAATTGGCAATAGGTTTACTTCACAACAACACACTAAAAGACTTTAAAATAGGACTTATATTTCAGATTCTACCGAGTTGACCTTTTGACTCTAGTTCCTAACATTTCATAAAATTGCAACAGTGATTAATAACTAAAA
The DNA here is from genome assembly GCF_964340395.1 of Glandiceps talaboti. NCBI lineage: Eukaryota > Metazoa > Hemichordata > Enteropneusta > Spengelidae > Glandiceps > Glandiceps talaboti. The sequence goes on along the minus strand of NC_135566.1, from coordinate 15,411,711 downwards.
TTCTTCCATTTTTTTAGACCATATCAAATTACATACAAGCATTTTCAGATTAAGATGGAATTTTAGATAAATCTGTTAAAAAATATATGCGAGACTGCAACCTTATTTGTTTAGTTTACCAGTCATAAAAGCAACCGAGTTATTAGCTATCAAGACATGACATATCATACAGTCATGATTCATTCTCACCAGCCACAGTACATATTTCTGCTAAAGCAACGAAATATGACGTACCCTTGAGTCTTAGCGGGTATGTTTCGTATGGTGTTGTAGAGAGGCCTGTGGTTTACAGGTATAGGTATATAGGTAAATAGGCAATATTCATGAAATTTTTTACTGAAAATGATCGCACACTTAGGCTTAGTACTAATACTTTCGTTTCTTGCAGCAGTGTTGTAATATTAGGGGCGAAAGCGCAATGCCGCACAAGTTTGTTCATTTAGGACAAAACCCTCCGCCCACAAAAGCTCACAAGTTCCAGATTGACATGATATAAACCATGATGAAAATTGAAGTGGTCACAACCCTACGATCGATGCAGTGTAAAAACATGATTGTAAACACAGTAAAATACTACTGGAAACCCAGCACTGTATATCACATAAGTAGTAGATTTTAATCAACTTATCAACATCTCAGTAGTAAATACAGATCCTGCTATCATTGAAGGCATGAAAAGTTTCGAAATTAATTGGTTAGAAGTACGAAAATGAAGTTCAGCAATTGCATTGACACCAGACCCCCCCCCCCCGCCTAAATTAATGAAGTTCATTTATTGAGCTTGTGTGACAGTGTGCAATCGTGCTTTACACAGTTTGTTTTATCTATACAGTCATTGTCTTCAACCATAGACCCTACACTAGAGTCTATGCTTCAACTAATAAAAGTTAATGTGACTGATCTGCATGTAAAACTTGCAATTTCTGGATCAACCTTAATCCTGCCTAAACGAACAACAGCTGCAATGGTACGGACTTACTAGTAGTGAATTTACAACTCTGTTGTTTATATAACTATTTATTTGCTCATATAGCTACTTGCTTTATTTGCCAAATATTTCATTATTTAGTACTGTGAGTATGTCCTATGCTTTCTGTTGTATAAACCACTTGTTCTGTTTCTATCTTTTCAATTTTTTTTAATCTTTATTGTAAATAAATTGAAATTTTTCCTAGAATCTGACTAGAATCTCAGTCTTAATCTGTTTGTCGTACAATAATTTGAGAGTAACAAAAAAGTCAGTGAGCAGTTATAATCATAGATACTGTCCAGTAATTGCCATTAATCGATAGTACCGGTACATTTGGTTTTCAAAAGTTAATAGCAATTCCAACAAGGTAGAACACATCTATCAACTTAAAGATCAGGAATTACGCTAAAAGACAGTCAGACAGACAGACAGACAGACAGACAGACAGAGAGAGAGTCAGAGACAGACATACACTGGCAGACAGACAGTCAGAGACAGAGTCAGAGACAGACAGTCAGAGACAGACATACACTGGCAGACAGACAGACAGACAGTCAGTCAGAGACAGACATACACTGGCAGACAGACTGACAGACAGACAGACAGACAGACAGACAGACAGACAGACAATGCAAACTGGCCGCATTTAAGTAAGAGCAATCATTCAACTCTGTGTTTTTATGAGAACAACATTTCCTATTGAGGATTTTACATGTTATACAGTCAGGACAGATATGGATAAATCAGTTCCGTTCTCATCTATGTACAGGCTTTGTGAATAACACGCATCATTCATAAGCTTTGAATAATTAACCAAAGTTAAGTTTCCAAAGATGACAGAAAATTCAAATCACCATCTTTCTAAAACATCACTGGAGTTTTTAAAATCATTTTCTGACAAATGTTGATTACTCTGTTTTTCAAAAAAGAACATTCTTTTCAGCCACAATATCTAAAAAAAACATAATTTCATAACTACCACCATTCAGAAATATTCGGACACGCTTTTGGTTGAAATTGTTGAAATTACACACGAGGACAAAAAATAAACAATAGAAGAAATACAATAACAATTTTTCAAAAAAATAAAAAGTGTTATTTTCAACGACTTCCTGAATCAAACAAATATTTGAGGTAATTTTATGGAGAACCTTTTTAATTAAATTTAAGATGATAATTTTTTAATTAAAAAAAAAAATCAGAAAAAATGACGGATAAGAACTCTGTCTATGATTCTAGTACAAAATCTGAAATATACACAAAAGTTCTGAATAATGTTGTTTTTAGTCTAAACATGCCAGTGTATTCAATTGCGTGGGTGGTTAGTTTACTGCAATATGGTACATGTATGTTTTACATATATACAGACAATACATGGGGCAGAATACATTAGACTATACTTAGACTCTCTCACAGTCCTCGGAACTTCGCTTTACTAAAATCGACGCTAAATGAATTATTTTGTATGTACCGATACCATCTACATAACGTACTCCATCGTACTCGAACAACCTTGTACTGTGCGCCCTCATCGACCACATAGAGATATATGTTCGTTGACGTGTGACTGCGACGCTCCGTGTTATCGCGAAGTCCGAGCTTCGCGATAACACGGAGCGTCGCAGTCACACGTCAACGAATGGTTATCTCTATCATGGTCGATGAGGGCGCACAGTACAAGGATATTCGAGTACGGTTAATTAGCTGGCATCGGTACACACAAAATAATTCGTTTAGCTTTAATTTTAGTAAAGCGAAGCTCCGAGGGCTGTAAGAGAGTCTAGACTATACTATAATATAGGACGGCTTTGATTCTACTAGTACTAGCAAGTTCAGAAATGTCAACAAAATGTAGTACGGGTAATAACGTATGACTTGAGATAATGGCAGGCTGTAGCTTAGTTATTTTACCTAGGAAAGGTTCACAGTTATGGAGGATATCTGATGCAAACTGCATGTGTACACACACACACATACATACATACATACATACATACATACATACATACATACATACATACATACATACACACATACATACATACATACATACATACATACATACATATATACATAGATAGATAGATACATACATACATACATACATACATACATACATACATACACATATATGTACATACATACATATATATGTACATACATGCAATCGAACAAATTTTGAATTATAGTCATCAAGATTTCAATACACTTCAAGGACTACTGTACCTGAGTTTTCGCAGTTTTTCATTCCACATGTTCTTCTCCGATTCTAAGGCAAGATTGCGTTCTTTTTCTTTGACCATCTCTCTGAGGAGTCTCTCAGATACTCTACAGTCAGACTTCAGTCTATCAATAAACTGAACAGCTGAAATGACAACAAATATGAAGATAACTTTTAATTAATCATCAAAATCTTTCGGACACTATTGTTGTTGACAGTACATATGTCAAAGACCATTGCATCAATGTCTGTCTTCACCATCTTTGATGAACTACTTTGTTGAAACACAGCATTTTCAAATCTTTCATTCAAGCTTATGTCAAGGTTAATCACTTGCAGCAAAAAGTATAATGAGAAGTGACAAGAGTGTTAGTGTCTGTGTGTTTGGAGACTGGTGAGATGGGATGCCGGTGTATCATGTATCAGGTGCAGCCAATGGGCAGATTTGTGGTTTTCATTAATTTTAATTACATTGTTTCAGACCAAAAATGATCGCCCCCCCCCCAAAAAAAAAAAAGAAAAAAAAGAAAAGAAAAAAAAAGAAGAAGAAATTGTGGGGAGCATATTTAGCCATTCTAATATGCCCTCCCACTGGTGGTAAAGGGTATCTGCCCTCTATCCCTCCCACTGGGTTTCAACTTGCCCACCAGTCAAATGACGACCTAATATTGAGAATGATTAACCCACTCTCCATTCGGAAAACATTTGTGCTTTTCACTATACCAACAATTCATTTCAGCATACACAATGTGTGTTACCTTACAGACATCTTCATGTCTCCCCCCCCCCCCCCCCCCCACTGTATCAAAATCAGGACTTCCCTGCTGCAATTCTTCATTGTTTGCTCTTCTCCTGCTATTGATTGAAAAAAAATGCCAACACACTTAAAAATTGAATAAGAACACCTTGGTTGACTGCACCTGATGTATTGTTGTATGTCTACAATGTTTTACAAATGTTAAATGTTTAGGTTTAATTGGAAGTGACATTAATCAGTGCAGTATCAGATATATTGACATGTCATATACAACGAACATGTACAGAAAATATACATGACTGAATACTATAAACATATACAAACATTTTGCATAATATACATATATATATATATATATATATATATATATATATATATATATATATATATATATATATACACACATATATAAGCGTATGTATGTATGTACGTACGTACATACGTACACACATACACACACACACATTAAAGTACATTCATAGATACATAGATACATAGATACCATACATACATACATACATACATACATACATACATACATACATACATACATACCATACGTAAATACATACATACATATATACATACTATATACACATACAGCAGTAGACACACACACACACACACACACACACACACACACCACACACACACAGCAGTAGCCATAAATTGTAATTCACGGTCAGTGTAATCCGTTCACAACTTACAAGCTGTAGCACTGTTGTTAATAAATTATGCATCATATATGTCCCCATATTACCATACTCTATGGAATTCATTTCAACAAAACCCTTCTGGTCTTACCTACCATCTGTCCAGTAATCTGTACTTTGTCAATAAACAATATATTAATACCATTACACTATATCTCCTGTACTCTTACATATCAGGAAACCCAACATTCTTTTATTACCAAAGACATGTACAATTTATTACAACTATAGCTTTGCTCTGGGCACATTTATAACCCTTGTAAATACATTAGGAGACAAATCGGACGATAAACCTTTCAAAAAATACACATGAAATGAACAGTAAATGAAATGAACGGGATTTGGTGTATGTATTATGTGCAAATTTCAGACATAACTATACAGCAGCTGTGTAAAGGGGATGAAAGCAATTCAACATGGAAATATGAAGATTGCAATGTTTACCACTACTCCACAAAATCACAGCAATTAGTATCTGCCATTCAAATATTTAAAAAGCAGTTTATAGTTTACTTAATGTCTTAAACATTTAATCTATTTAATTCTTTAAAAAAAGTGTTTGTTTAGTCGATACTTGCTGAATGAAATTATTATCCTCCATGGAGGGTATAACAACTCTTCAAGTATTATATACAAGTATTTACACTGTCTATTTCAATAAGAAAAGGGATATCCGTTTCTCCTTGAAAACACCAGTATAATCTAAAAATTATAAAATATTTATCAGTGGAAAGGTCATGCCAGCTGTTCCTAGAGGTCAACTCCATGGAAACAAATGGATTCTTATTTAGCTATTAACAGTAATCCCTTCCCAAGGCCACAGAAAGTGCAGCCTATAATACTAGTATAAATACATTTTTAGCCTGACATACATATATATGTTGTTCCACAGACAGAGATTATGTGTGATTTGCCTTTACGTTTTACATTAATCATACTTTGATTTGGTTTACAAAGTGAGCCTTGAAATTTTTCACCGAGGTGGGGCTTCTTAATTTTGTATAATCTAGGAATGAACCACCTGTTAGAGTTGAGCTGGACTTCTGTTTTCCTGTTATATTGCTCTCAATTTCTAAATAAAACCATATCTATATTGATCACTGTTAAATTAGCGACAAGCCACGTGAGCTGGTTTGATCAGAGATATACACGTGAAGTTGATTTATATCCCCAAATAAAACTGCTCTACTTCTAGCCAATGATGTTGTTCAATGACCATCAACCGGACAAAAGATCCGATGCCTTTTGACATGTCTTCTTTGTTGTGAAGCCATGTGTTTCGATCGAACTAACAAAGTACGCGAACGTGAAGTTTAAAGTCATTACAGGCCAGTAAACATTAATGAAATAAATTTTTTGACAGAAGTAAACTTACCGTGTTTTAAAATTGTTTGTTTACTGTGGACGGTTTTTCCATTCGCGCTCAGGCCTGGCAACAACTTCCTTAGCTCCTCGTACCTTTTGTTGATCGCTTTCCTTCGTTTCTTCTCGGAGAGTTTGTGCGTAGCTTTACGTATCTGTGCATGTACTTGGTTCGTTAATCGGAGTTCAAAATCATCTGAAAGTGAGCCGTCTTTATCAAAAGGAAAATTATTATGTGAATCAAGCAGTGGGCTCTGCGACGCACTACTACTACCACTTGGGCTACTACTGCTCACCGTATCCGAATTTCCCTCCGAGCTCATGATTTGACAGTTCCATTGAAGAAAACATCACTCGTTTCCTGCGATTTCACCGGCTTGTACAGTTCAGTTACCTAGATTTATCACCAATAGAAATGCATTCTAGTAACATACTACCAGGCAGCAGACCCTAAAAACAGCTGTACGATTATTTAACCGTAGAATGATTACATGTTTTAGGGTTGGTCTTTCTTCTTATCCCCCGTGAACGTAAAGCTTCTCTCGTGTACCTCCGAAACAATCAAAATAATACAACAACATAAACTCAGCAGTCGTTTACACAATAGTCATCCTTCGCTTCGCTAGCCTCGATCAACTCGTCCATAAAAGCGTAATGCGTGAAACTACGGTACAGAAAAGCCCCTGAAAGGATATAAAATATGATGATCAAATTATGAAATTAGACATGCACTCGTCGCCTTTGTTCTGTGTTGTCACTTTCAAGATGGCGAGGCAAAGGGGCTCATATTTATGCTAATGAAACATCTTGAAATCTGATTGGTGAATGATGACATATGCGGTACGTTCTATTTTTAGCCACAGGTTTCCCGTAGTATAAATGGCGTCCGTACCCAGTCATCGCTTCTAACAACCGTTCGTCTACAATGGTGTAACGTCGGCGTCTTTGTCTTTTATGATCTTTCACAGTACTTGAAACATATCCTGAAATATTTAAGACAAAGCAGGTAAGATTTTCCTAACATATCATTACGTAAGGGACTGGAAATCGGGTATTTTTCGAATGGCGTGAGCTAGCTGTGTCAAGCATTATTATAAAATGCTATGCCGGGGGGTCAATATTTCAATAACATTTTGATCGTTTTACAAATGTAACGATGGCGCTTGGCAGAAAGCAATTGAACTCAAATTGTCACGTTCACTATTTATTTCTGAAACTGTCGGTAACAAAAGAAAGGCGTGTTTGATTTCACCAAATTGAAAACCTGTTTGTATTTCTATTACATTTATTTAGCAAATATTCATTTTGTGAACAGTCTCGCAGCGCCGTTTTGACCGAGACATTGAAGTAATATTAATGAAATGATCATCGAGGGAGAGACCACGTGTCTGGCCACCTGTACCCCTGTAATCTAATTAGCTCAAGTAATTAACTATCTTAATTAAATTAGCAGATAAGAATAGATAAACAGATATACTGATAAAAATAAACAAATTAATAACGGAGCGGTTGTGATATTTCAGTTACCACTGGTTGTAACATAGTTATGTCTGGGTTTCTGGATTATACCTTTTTTCAGTAATCAAATTACTGTGTGAGTAACAAGGTTCTGATTAGATTACTAGTTGTAGTGTCAAGGCTGCATAGACTCAAGAACTCAATCCAAGGTCCATAGTCAAGATTATGGAAACTGTAATCAAATTCAAAATGATCTCCCCAAGTAACCAAAGCGTCACGTCTCAAAATTATTGCAATTAAAATATTGCAAATAATTGTTGACATTGAATTGTAAAATTGTTCATAGATAGTGTAGTGAAATATTAATACTTCGAATAATATAGTTCTTGTGTAGATTCTTCAAGTCAAAGTGAGCATTTTTTCAATTTTTTTGAGTTTGAATTTGCCCAAGTTTGGATTAACGTATGGTTAGTCTCCTATGATGGTACTAATGTGAGTTTATAATAGTTATGAGTAGAAATCAATCATAGATGTTTGAGAGTCTATAGGGTAATAGAGACTGGTCATTTTGCTTTTGATTTAAGCGTAGATGGTTGAGGGCACTGTCTATGATTTTAAGAGACGTGATATATACATGTGTAGCCTTCAGAACTAGGTTAGTTTGATCCCACAGTACATGTACACTTGACAAAAATCCCTGGTAATCGTCGTCTGTAAGATACAACAATTGTACCATGCTATCAACTATCACTCATAAGCCTGATAGGGTGGACAACATAACATAAAGACTATAGTAATCCCTGTTTGAATAGCCATGGCTTTGTTTTGTTGTCATTTGACACATAACTTGTAGAGTACCTAGCCTATCTGTAGGTGTGTTGAACTATCGCTACTACACTATTACGCTATCCTAACTGACATTTTGATTTTAAAAAATTTTTTGCTCGACCAGTTGGAGCGGAAATTTAAAAAATCAAAATTTCAGTTACGATAGCAGAATAGTGTAGTAGCATTAGTCCCGCACGTCTACAGATAGGCTATAGAGCAGCATGTCCCTCAAAGTCAATTTGATGTACTAGTAATACATAGCAATTTCTTGTCACCATCTTGTTGATGGAGGGTCTATGTTGTGACTCATCAAAATTTTGGTTTCCCCCATATCCTGTCTAAAAGGAAACAGTTTTCACCATTTTGACCCACAGGAAATATTGACAATTGTTGTACTTGTGTTTTATTGTATATTCTTACCACTAGGGAAGCCCTAGCCATACCACAGATACATGTATAGATTTTAGGATATTTTACTCAGAATTTACACAAAATATCATATCTTCCAGACATGCTCAAAACATATCTTTTTACATGAAATTCAGTGAAACCGTACATGTGCAATTAGTATGCAAATAAGTCCTAAAGGAAACACTTATTACAACTTCTATATTTAATAAACCTGGCTTTTTTTTTCTTACAGGTGATAAGAGAAACAAAAATGCAAGACACTGCATTGCGGAACCTCCAGGCCCTCTCTAAGAGGTCACTGGACGTGAACTTTGACCTCGTGAACACAAAGTACAAACCAATTGAAAATATTGGTACAGGAGCATACGGGGTCGTTTGTTCTGCAGTCAACAAGAAAACTGGCCAGAAAGTAGCCATCAAGAAAATACCAGATGCCTTTGATATTTTAGTGACAGCCAAACGTACATATCGAGAACTGAAAATCCTGAAACATTTCAAACACGACAACGTCATAGCAATAAAGGATATTTTAATGCCTTCAGAATCACTGGAGGATTTTAAAGATGTATACGTTGTATTGGATCTGATGGAGAGTGATTTACACCAGATTATTCACTCTCAGCAGCAATTAACCGATGATCATTGTCGGTATTTTCTGTACCAGATACTGCGAGGTGTGAAGTATATCCATTCAGGTAATGTTATCCACAGGGACTTGAAACCGAGTAATTTGCTAGTGGACGAGAACTGTGATCTAAAAATTGGAGATTTCGGAATGGCTCGTGGTGTTAACGCTAAGGGTAACTCTGATGAAAGTAATAAGATTTTCATGACCGCGTACGTGGCAACTCGATGGTATCGTGCACCAGAGTTGCTTTGTTATTCTGATGATTATACGCATGCTGTGGATATCTGGTCTATAGGATGCATCTTTGCCGAGATGTTGAATCGACAGCCGTTGTTCCGTGGGAAAAACTTTGTGCATCAAATGGATCTAATCACGGAAGTCTTAGGTACACCTCCAGATAGTATACTTAATATGATAAATAGCGACCAGGTCAGAAACTTTTTCAGGGGAAAATACCGAAACAAGTTGGCGTTGCCATGGAAACTTAAGTTCCCCAAGGTCAACAATGATGCACTTGACCTTCTTACAAAGATGTTGATGTTTGACCCAGCTTGTAGAATTGATGCTGAGCAGGCATTGAAACATCCTTACTTAGCCGAGTACCACACACCAAATGCCGAACCTATCTGCAATCCTCCGTTTGATTTCAGTTTCGAAAAAACAGAGAGAACGAAGGATGAAATTAAAGGCGCCATCATGAATGTCATCAAAGAATTTCATAAACCTAAGAAACACAGAAGTGTGCCATTGGCGGTCTTCTTAAAACCAGTACCAAAGCAAGACCAAGACAATAAACAGAAACCGCTGCCTGGTGAGAAGAAAGTCAACAAACAAACAGGAAGTGATGTCACAACCTCTTTGTTTACACAGTGGCAAAATTTATTAGAGTCTACCACCAAGGATAAATCAACTGAAGATCAAAACCATGGTGATGACAAAACATTGAAACACTTTCCACAGAATACTGACAGCTTGGTCATCGGAAATATAGATTCAGTGTTGAAGCCTCTCGACGTGGCTATGAAATCTTCAGAATTAGTCGATCATAAACAGATGAATGTCCCACCCCCGTCTAATCTCCTTGTACCACAGATCCAGAAAATTAATGACACTTCAAATGATGTAGTGATGAAGAGTGCTTCGTTGCCTGTGGATAAAGACTCTATAACCATGGCAGCAAAGGAGGCTGCATCACTTGACCTGCCATCAACAGATGTAGTAATGCTCAGTGCAAAAGGGGAAGGGGCAAAGGATGATCTTGAAGGGGAGGAGGAGGTTGCCTTGGCAACCAGCAAGGATGATAAAAAGTTGGATAGCACATTGCAAAAGACAGTTTCCATGGATACGAAGGCTTTGATTAAAGCTGCGTTGTTGAATTCAGCAATGAGAAATAGGATGAAGGAACAGTCAGGTAAGATATTTCTGAGTCAATTATTGCATTACTTTGGAAAATTTTGGAAAACTATTTCAGTAACGTAATCCTTCCAGAAATCCTCAAAGTTTTGACTATATAGGTCATCCATCACCATTGAGAAGTTCCAACATGTCTCTCTCAGCATACATATAGTGAGGCCGAGTTTCATCTAAGATGTACACCCTCTTTGGCCATAGTTTAGAATTCTGTTGTTTTTGCACATTTAGCAAACATGTTTGGCAAGACAGATTTTCAAATAGTACATGTATATGATATATTGATCAGAGATTTTTTTGTGTGAAAACATGGGGTTGAGTATACTGTGTACATACTATGCAAAGTCACAAATGTATCTATTAGTAATGACAGTACAATATAGTTACTTTGGAGTGATAAATTGGAAATGAATACGGCGTTTCGATCCGTCTACTACGAACCTTGATTAGTATAGTTTTTGTATAACATGACTTTGATGATGATATTCTGTTGTTTTGTTTTGTAACTTTATTACATTGCTGTGTTCATTTCAGGTAATATATGTCAATCTGATGGCAAGAAGGGAGGACAGAAGCAACCTGTAACAGCCGCTGCCAGACAGAGAGAACGTGAAGAGAAACGACGTCAAAAACTGCAACGATCCATGGAAAGACAAAAGAAGCTGAAAGAGAAGAAAAAGGGGAATGTGTCTGAAAATTTATTGTTGACAGAGAGTGACAGGCAGATGTTGGAAAGGTGGAATAAAATGCGGAAAGTAACGACACCATTTGTGCATCCAATCAGACAACACCTGAAAGATTTGAAAGATTTGAAGGCTGATAAGAGAAAAAGACTTGGCAGCAATTCGCAGCTTGGAACAAGTGCTGCTAATCAACCTACTATTACAGGGTTTATACCAATCACATCGTCTGTTGGCCAGGTGGCCTTCAATCAGCCATTGGCTCCTGTAAATCAGACCATCGTTGATTTGAATCAATCACAACACTGTGCTACATTGTCCCAGCCAATCAAAGCTGAGTCACAGACCCCTCATGTCACAATCAACCAACCACAAACGTTGCAGACTTCAGTTGTGGACCAGCAACAACCAACATTACCACAACCCAGTGTTAACCAGCAACAACCAACGTTGCCACAAACTAGCGTTAACCAGCCAGCATTACAAACAATTGACATTGATCAGTTACAACCAACTTTACAAGCATCCAGTGTTAACCAGCCTCAACCAAACTTTGAGAATTCAGGTCTAAACCCAGGTACAAGATCAACACCTCTTCTTAGGCAAACACTTCCAGTACAACTTTTAGAAGGAATAGAACTTGACTCCAGTGTGAAAGAAACTGATCAAACAGAAGAGCCAAGTTCCCAACCTTGCCAGTTGGTGGCTAATCCAGAGTCTAGCCAGTTTGTACAACAGCAAAGTTTGACTGTGACACAACCTAACCAGCAATACTTTCCTACGACTACCTCACACCAGCTGATTCCGAGTTCAACAGTCATTGACAGTCAAATTCCAATCACACAAAATGTGAAAACAGCCTTACTTCCTCGGGTTCAACCAACGTCATCCACAAGTTCTCAAATTGTGAGTCCATATGAATACAGAACACCCAATGAAAGAGACACACCATCTCCGCCAATCACTTTATCGTCTCCCCCGGCAACCGTGAACGTACCATCCCCGCCATCATACAGTGATGCGATGGAAGACAAAAAGAGGGAACACGCTAAATATGGACATGTGGAAATCGGCGCGACACCACTCCATACAGGGAAACATATGAACTCCTACCCAAGTCTATGTGTATCTACAGATCAGCCAAGTATCCAGCTTCCAGACAGAGATCTGTATGCTAAAACAACTTCATCCCCTCCTGATATTGCTATGGTAACAAAACAACTGTCACGGAACATTATGGAAGATACTTTACCACCATCACTTCAACTAACACCTAAGGGTGATGGTAGTGGCTATGGATTGGGGTTTGATATCGATGAATTACTACATCAGTCACTGGGTGTACCACCACCACAGCCACCACCACCACCAACAACCACAACAATGCAGATTACAAATACAACTATATGTGATGGGTGAGTAGAATTAATATCACAACAACAAACGTTAGACAATTTTTTACATTTGTTTATCCATATTTGAATCTGAAAACAATGTTACACTTTTTGCCAAGATGGAGGAATGACAACGTTGGAAATAAACTCATTTTCACAATCAGTGATTCTTACGAGTGATTTTAGTATTTCATATCTTAAAAATGATTGCATAACTCATACTGATAAGGCCAAAAAAAGAGAATTGTGACTTGTTTCTGGTCAGGACATTTTGGCTAAAGATGACACTTTTTTTTTTGTAATTCTCAACAAACCTGTCACGCAATCTACCGGTACTATTTATGGGTTGTCTTCACTGAAATAGCAATTAATGAAGGGAGGGTTATTTTTGTCTTTTCCCCTGGATCTGCAGACTGCATGGGCTGGAAAAACACACACAAAAAAAGATCAATGCGGGGGTATTTAAGTGACCAGAAACAATTATTTTGTTTTTGCCTAAAGAGCGTTGTGGTTCAGTTTGTTCCAAAAAAAAGTTAATGCTGATAGTAGAATATGATTTTATTTATTTGAATATATTATAATATTTCTCTCGTCTACATTTCTTTCAGTATCAGACTTGATTCTGCACCACTGTCGGCATCACTGATTGCTGATTGGTTGGACGTACGACACTTAGATCAAGATGATATGGTGGCACTACAACAAGAACTTGGGATTACATCACCCGTTACCCTTGGCAACCTACCAGACTTTACATCAAATCAGGGATTGTAGACTAAGATGTTTGTGTGTTTGTTTAATGACATATACTCCACTTTAAAAGCTGTGTACATCTTATGCCTGACATTGCCTTATTCAACTGTGGTCAGTTTCAAAACTTATGCTTGTGTTATTGTATGTTAGTTTCTGTAAAATTTCAGTGTACATTTCAAGTAAGGAAAATGAGTTTTTTTTCTCAAAAATAGTGTTAGAATTATGACAACTACGATTAGTGTTACTGTGGTGTACACTTAAAAATCACAAAAGAATACGACTAAAACATTTTTTTTTAAATTTGTAGCTTATTATTTTCCTTGACGGATACAATCTCACATTCTCTAGAATATTTCCACTTTTTTGCCATGCAGGTGACGTGATTCTTAGGAGCACAGTGTTAAAGTTGAGCCTTTTTTGAAAATTTTCTGACTGAAATCAAGCCTTATATGTACATATCATGGATGACACAACAAACAAATGATTAGACTTGTTTCTATGGCAACAAAACTTCACAGCTCTTTATGGCAGCCATATTGGATTTGTATTTTGCAAATGTCAAGATACTTGGCTACTGTAGAAAATGAAGTTTTCAGTGAAATGTAATATATTGAACTTTTATTTAAAAATTTGTGGATATTTGTTGTTGATTTTATGAGATAACTTAGATTTATTAACGATAGGCAAGGTTAGATAGAAAGTAATTTACATAAGTGTAGCACATACAGAAAGTGCTTTACTTCAGTGTTACTAGTTGTAAGTTGTAGTGTACAAAATGATATTCTTGTTGGATTTACTAATTGATACGCACAACTGAAAGACATGAGCACAACCAACTTTTTTGTCTGCACTATTTGCTGATATTTCAAATAAATAATAAATTATTTCATTTCTTGATAAGGATTTTGTGTTTTTTTAGAGGTAGTACATTACCAATAACTTCACTGTATAACACTGAAAGCGATGAGATGATAAACACTACATATTATTATTATTTTTATTTATTTTTGTACAATTTTGACATGTGCCTTTCTGATATAGTCTAACACTTTACAAACTTTAACTGCTATTTGCATTTTGTGTTGAAATGTAGTTATTTATATTGTCTGCTAAAGCAAGCCAAATCATTACCAACTATGGGCGCAGCTATACTTTTCTTCTCAACTGTCAGTTACATGAACAATGTATTTGGAGTCAACAACATAAGTATTTAAAATGAAGAAATGTGTAAAATCGTTATTATTAATTTTTATTTAATCGCAGGAGATGTTCCTGTGGTCTGTTAAGGTACATTATGACAGGGCGCCCTCACACATCAAGAGTGGCAGCCAGTGAGGGCGGAGTGACATGATGTATCTTACAGTCTAATGCTTCTGCTATTTGCTGTTCATGATTACAGAAGCTTTAGGGAATGGAAAAATCAAAGTTTCATTGTTTAATAACTAAAAAAAGAAACAGCAAAGTTCTAAATAGTCTGTAAGGTACGCCATGACAGGGCGCCCTCACACATCAGTCAAATGAGAGGCTGGTGAGGGCGGAGTTCTAAACAATAACAATAATATTGTCTGTAGTGTCATTGATCGAGGTGTTTAACAAAAATAGCAACAAAAGTATCCTGAAAATGAGAGGCTGATTGTCAAAGATATGAATGGTTTTGTGATAATTTAGTGCACGGTCCAAATGACAAGAATACCAACATGGCCTAAATACTGTAATGCTGAAATGTTGAAGACTAATTTCATTTTATTTTGCTGGACAAAAAATACGGGAAGATAACAACGTTGTGACTGAAACGTCTTCTTGTACCTTAACACAATACACCAGATTTTATAGTAACTTGAGGAACATCTTTGGGAATTTGTTAAAATCTGTAAAATAGAACGATATTCAAGTGGTAGAAATGTTAAGGTTTACAGTATGACATCAGGATGCTAATTTGTAACAATTCACTGTCATTTTTTGTGTAATGGCAAACTTGGATTTAAAGTTTCAGGGATTTGTAAACTTTCTGAGACTGAATAAACATGACATGTCATTGCATTATATCATGTCTTAGCCTTCTTTGGTGTAAGTGTGGATGCAATGATACAGGTGTGGGGGTTTTCAGAAGTTGATAAAACATTATGATGTATACCAATCATTTCACAGATGACTACCCTATTTTGAAGTCAAGTATAGACTACGTAACAATATGAATATTTAAATTTTTGCTGTTTCACACCGAAGTGTATCTATTTTGTAATCATGAATATTCAGTGTTCAACCATTGAATAATGTATTTCTGCTATCTCCCATGATGCAATGGCCCACAGCAAAGATAAATGCACAAGATCAACTGATGTTTCACTGAAATCGTAAGTAACTGTAGGTGGTGTAAAATCGTGAAATGACTCGCCAGAACTTGTAGTTTATGAAAATGTCTCTATTTCCTGGAGTGGTGTTCCCCTTTACCAGTGGAGCCATTGGGATGGACCACTCATTTTTTCAAGTCCAAAATTTGCCATAACTCTGTCAAACAACTATTTTCACAACAAAATGTTGATCCTAACCAAACATTGGCCTTTATGCGCATTATTAAGTACATGTAGTTAAAGGTCTCAGATCTGTATTTGGAAGGTTGCTGAAAAAAAACTCCAAGGATGACACTACCACAGGTGCGTAAGCCCTCAACAGTGGTCAGACCTGTGGTCACTTTTAAAGTTGGCAGAATAGCCCAAGTGTCTACCAGCTAGACTAAATTATCAGATACCCCCATTTTACCATAGTCTATTTATTTACACCTCCACTCACGCTCAGTTAGAGACCACGTTGGCATCCAGACTACATTTATCACAACAAGCATTTCAAAGATAAACTTTGATAAATGTCCTTAAACATTATTTACTGCTTGCTGTAAATTACAATGTCACGAGATAAGTTTTGAATATTTAAAAAAAATATACATTTCACATTTATCATACTAAAGATAAGCTTTTCAAAATATTATCAAACTAAGTATCCAGCAAATTTCTCTCTATACATGTCTTGGTTTGCATAACGAACATATGTCATTTGTGAACATACATATAAATCAGAAATGTTCATATTTATTCAAATATTTACTCTTTAAAACAATGGTATCATATCAAAATCTATAAATCTAGCTTCAACTGACATTTCAAAAGAAGGCTGTCCACACACTGAAGGTTAGATTGTAAACATTAGCCTAGTATCCTGGTCATGTGGGAATATTTGGATTTTGCCTTTCCCTAGTCTAGTTCCTGACGACCGTGTTCCAATTTTACACTAATAGTGAAGATAACGTAGAGTAAAATCGGAATATGATCATCAGGAACTAGACCAGCCTTCCCTCTACTGCCTAGGATTTTGTCTAAGGTCTTTTATCTAATCAATATTTGGCCAAAAAGGATGGGTAGATGGTTATTAGCTATGGCACAAGATCAGAGAAAGTAAGTGATCTGTGTCAATGCACATGAGAAGTCCACTTTCCTGGATGTTTCTCCATGTTTCTCATTACCTGACTGATCCAAATTTTCAGCTCTGACATCAAAAAAAAAAAAATAATAATTTCCTTTATATTTTGTGGAACAGTGCTCTCTGGCAAGAATAAGCAAGTATCTGGATTGCCAACATCATCTACAGTCATGGCAGTGGCGACGACATAGTATTTCTTTCATGATGGAGGTTATTCAAGGGGGGGGGGGGGTTGAGAACATGCCAATTGTGTAGAGGAGTTGAGAAAGGATTGTTACCAGGAATCCAATAAACAGAAGATAGAGAGGAAGAAAAGGAGAGTCAGAGAAACATGAAGATGATTTTTATGTTTTTCCTTTTTTTTTAAAAATCAACCAACCGACCGACCCATAGATGCAATAAGTAATGCAATTACACATGTGAATTATTAATGGAAACACACAATTCATATTAAAAAGCCAAATACCATCTGTTTGCATAGGATTACTGTATTGTTTGATAAACATACATATACTCAATCCACATGGTTTCTTTCCTTTTGAATCTTTGTATCACCTTTGTCATATTTTTTGTGATTTATTTTAATCAAATTACACTCAGTAAAACTTACAAATTAAGTTTGCTGAAAATATGAGCAGATATCATTACTGTAATACTGCAAATTGATTGTCAATGTCCAAAAAAAAGCTATTTATTTATTCACATATTTCAATTCAGCTGATGTGCATATTGCGTAACTTTCTACGCAGACATATTGAATATAAAAATTATCATATAAAGTAAGGTGTAACCATATAAGTTTATGCTCAACTAGTGATACAATGTTTATATATTCCAATAAACCCAGAGCTACCAGTACCACTTATCTGATTGAAATCCTGCAGTTTAAAGTAACTATTTTATTTTTAAAAAATTTCAATTTTAGACACAAAAACCGTGTCCAAAGAATTGCACTTAGAGTTGATATTTGGGACAGTGTCACTTCAGCCCTTGTTGCTGTTATCAAGGATAATATTTGGTTGTTGAGTTGATGATAGCTTGGTAGTGATCTCAGAGTGTGTAGGCGGCCATCTTGGGTTGGCGTTGTCGGGTAAATACTCCTTTTCTGTTACCAACCACTCTATTTGTTCCTGGGTGAAAGGAAGAAGGAAAACGTACCAACAATTGCATCATTTGAATTGCAGTTACCGGGGTACTGTAACTTACATATTTTAACAGGTTATTTGAAGACAATGTGAAATTAAATTTCAAGAAAAAAAATCAATGCATCAGAAATCACGTTCGGAAAGTCACTACCACCAATCAGAAACCTCCATTTAAATTTACCTTGTGCTGTCATAAAATCAGCAAAGTTCCAAACCATTTCTCCTACAAAGAATTCTTTTCTCAATTTGTCAAATATTTTGAAATGTTCTTCCAAAACTTCCGACTGGTAGTCTTCAGAGAACGCCATGTGAGGATCCTGTAATAAAAATTATACTATGCACAAGCCATGTTCAACAAAAAATATGGAATATATACTCTGATCTTTCAATGTCACAACAATGTACGTCTACGTCACTTGTTCTGCTGTGTACATTGTACGAAATATGAGTCAAAACATTCTAAATTGTGAGTACTTTCTCCCATTTTTCTTTGATATTACTGGCAGTGGTATAATTATGTTATTCTCCAATATTTTTGTTCATTCAGCCGGAAAATACTCATTACCCAAGGGTTGTCACTACTCATCTTGCATCTCATAGTGACAAGGACCCCTTAGGTCACTCATATTTTCCTTTCCTGAACGAAGAAAAATATTGGGGAACAATATCTAATTACACACATTGACTCAATATTCTAGTATTCTGCTTCAACTTTGAAGTGAACATCGGGGAAATTGTACTCTCAAACTTTGTTTATCAGAAATATTTCTCAAAACAAATATGTTTTGACTGCTGATAAAAAAAGCAATGTATACGTATTGTCAACTCTATGATGAAGCAGAACACAAAATGATATTTTTGTTACTGTCATCTAGTTCTCAGTGACTCTACATACTCTCTCTAGATATGTAATCAGAAAATGTTTACTCAGATGATTATTTGCATATTTGTGACATCATTTGCATTTGCACCAATCAGCACCAGTTGCCCTACACTAATTTTAATACACTCCTCACCATGTGTATTCCAATAACACTACCAGCACCATACTCTGTCTGCATGATTGGTTTATTCCTGGTTTTAAACCACTGTCTCAGGTTGTATTCTAGCTGGAGTTGAATGACCTCTGGGTGACCTGTGTCAGAGTACCATGAATAGTAACTATTCAGGCAAACCACATCTACAAACTGGGTCTTGGTTGATACAAGATGTTTAAAAAAGAACAGAAAAAAACATTCTTCAGTAATAAGATGATTCACTTATGACAACAATCTTTCAACAATTCTAGAGCGTATTAAATCGGCTGGAGATGCATCATAAAGTCTTTATTTTGACTATTTTTGAGATTGTATGCATTTTTGCCATAATAAATATTCCTCTCTCTACCAGCAAAAATTGAACTGGGGTGGAGGTTTGCAATTCCCTTACTTTGGTTTCTGTAACTCTATGTAATTACACCCTATACATACGGTGACAGGCCTTAAAAGTGGCCATATGGAGGGGAATTGGGCATTTATTTTGGAACTCTACTATATTTTTTTACTTGAAAAGAAATGTGAAACAGCATATACCAAGTACTTGTTTGTAACTCAATAAATTGTAAAACATTAAAAGTATATGAGAAATGTTTGTTATTTTCAATACATATAATAACAAACTTTTTGCATCTTTTTACAATTTATTGAGTTACAAACAAAGACTTGGTATATGTTGTTTCACATTGATTTTTAAAGTACAAAAACATAGTAAAGTTGTTTTATAAATTAAAATTCCAAAATAAATACACAATCTGATGACAGCTACAGGCTGCAACTATCACCTTCTGATTCAACATTTTCTCTGAATGTCCCAATAAAAATGTTTTAAGTTCTCAATTTGATGATGAAAACTGTACATTTCAGTTCTATGGGAAAAAAGTTTGCACAGAAAAAGTCTAGTGTTATTATAGATTAAAAAGACTAAGATGTTTACATAATTTTATCTACTAGCTCACTCATATACTTACAGCATGATCAGAGTCGTAGCCATGGTTACAGACAAATGTAACTGGTCTGGAACTAGGATCTATTTCCTTGGTGTGAGTAATGACAGATCTACAGACACAAACAATCAAACAATCTAAAAGTTGTATCTATGGTTACTAACAAATATGACCTAGAAACTTGGGCATTGTTTCATCTCACAATTGAAAGGTTAAAGTTCAAACCCTTGTATTTTGGTACTGCATATCCCCTTACTGGAGACGCTACATGCAAATAACAGTTAAAGCAATGATATAACGTAAATACACAAATAAATTGAAACAGTATACTTTTACACTTGATATGAATGCTATAAACGAGTGTAACACATAGAGAAAGCACTTTACTTCAGTGTTTACAGATTTTAATCAAATTTGGTTTAAATGTATCATAAATCAATTCTAATTGATGATAAATAAGATCAGATACTGTAAGCTTCCTTGCACATAGATGTACTTACTTGAAATAAGCTTCAGCCTGTGATGCAGCTGAGTTGGGTTCATTGGCCACAGACCACATGATAACTGCTGGTCTGTTTTTATCTCTTCTTACCAACTCGTCCATCACTTCCAGATGATGAGTTAACGACTTATTGCTGAAATTCTCAGGGCTGAAAATAACAGAAGTCAATTTATGATTTAAGAAAACAAATTTCAATGACGTTGACTATGTGATGTTATACATACTCAGAGTAGATCTTATATTCTCAGGGTAGATCTTATATTTTGTCCAGAACACCTTAAAGCTGCACTAGCAGCAAGTGGTATGGTTTTTGTTTTAAAACTTAGTTTGTTAGATAGAATAACTTCCTTGTGATACCGTACACCCTGACCAGTATTGAATCACCTGTGGATATATACTTGTGCAACCATTCACATAATATGGTAAAATAAAATCCAATCAAATTGATTTTTGGGTCCACACCAAAAAATAAATGCCCTCAATGTGATCATGATTTCAACCTGTTGCTGTACAAAGTCTGGATACAACTGACCCTTAATTAACATGAACAGTGTCTAATTATTGGTATTTTAACAATTTTCTGTGAACGTATTTATTTGTCTGATCAAAAAAAAATAGTTATAGCCACAGTAGCTCCTTTAATTGCTACATGCCAACAAATAGCAAACTGTAGCAGATTACAAAAGACAAATGTTACTAGAACTGCTATTCGAGTATTAGTAGTCCTTTTTCCGGTTCCAAGATGCATAGTGCAAGAGGATGTCGCTTATGTTGTTACATTTAGTCTTGTTTTGTCTTTATTACATTTGAAATAACATTTTCATCAGGAAATGATGGAAAGACATTGATTTTACAGATCAAAGACTAAACATCATCAATGACAGACAGTGATTTTACGGGTGAACACAGTGTACGGTCAGGTGACAACCATCTGAGTAGCACGTACAAAACCCTCACCACGTACACAAATACACGGCGTTGTATGGAGAGACACGCAATGCATCTTGGAACCGGCAAAAAGTCTATCACTGATTAAAAATTTCAACTCAAGCACGTCAAATAAACTAATACGTGTACTCAACTCTTTAATGCCAACACCAGGACATTCATCAATGACAACTATTCCCTGTCTGTCAGCCATATCCAGGATTTCATCAGCATACGGATAATGACTGGTACGGAAACAGTTAGCACCCAACCATTTCATCAAACTAAAATCTTTAGTTATCAATGGCAAGTCTACTCCTTTACCACGGATCTACGGACACAAAGAAAAATTAATTATGGCAACTGATTTTAAAACCTAATGAAAGTTATTCCAACCAAAATATAATACACCCATTCAAAACATCATATTAAAGTTATCAGAAAATGTATGATTGTATTGGAGTTGAAAAATGGGGTTGACAAATGATGCAACAGCCCATAGCAAAGATACCCCATAAATGCACAAGATCAAAATTGATGTTTCTCAGAAATTGCAAGTAATTGTATGTGATGTAAAATCATGAAATGACTCTCCAAGACCCATAGTTTATGAAAATGTCTGTGTTCCCTGCAGTGGCATTCCCCTTCAAGTTTGAAAGCAGGTATGACTTACATCAGCATCTTCATGTTTGGCTACTCCATGACAGTAGAATGGTTTGTCATTAATTAATAGTTGAGTGTTGGTAGTTTTGACAGTTCTGATACCAATAGGTAAACGGTAGATATCACTTCCACTACCAGATGTGATGGAAACCTGGAACACAAAGTTTACAG
The DNA here is from genome assembly GCF_964340395.1 of Glandiceps talaboti. Classification (NCBI taxonomy): domain Eukaryota; kingdom Metazoa; phylum Hemichordata; class Enteropneusta; family Spengelidae; genus Glandiceps; species Glandiceps talaboti. Next base: position 15,389,263 of record NC_135566.1, on the reverse strand, counting down.
AGAGTATATGTATTGATCTATCCATTTGGTAACTTAGGTATATCTCTCAAAAACACAGTCTATTTCTGCTGTCAGTACAATCTCGATAAATCAAAGTCTATATTCATGTACTAGTATTTTGAAATTTTGTCAGCCAGGTTCTGTAAACTCTGAATGATATCAATTCAATAATATCTACATCATGTACATAGAAGGACTTTTTTCTCTTTATCTTTGCAATTGAGTTACTTCAATATTCCAGCTTAATTCAGAATGTGGTAGTTTTGAAAAGGAGTCTTTTGGTACAGAATGTAACTTTAAAGTGAAAACTATCTATGCCAAATGATGAAGCACCATGATCGTTAATCTGTTATCAATCCAAAATGTCTAACTATACATGGAAGTAATAACCCATGCTAATTATACCTTGAGTGTATATAGATATGCAGAATCATTACTCATAGTGTAAGGCCACCAGAAATGTGCATTAGACACTGACAGTTGACCTTGAAGTTTGTCTTTCTGACTGGACACATTGTTACCATCTTTATCATAGAGATCAACCTGTGATGAAACATTGCCTTGACCACCACCACCACCACCAACCACAACCTGGTAGTTCACTCGGCCTAGAATAGAAAAGCACATTATATTTTACAACACAAAACATGATATGTATTTACATGTTGACGGTATAATGACACACAGGAATAAAGTAGACAGCTAAGTCATGTAGGAGCCTGTAGTACAAAACACAAATAAAACCTGTACTCAGAAAGTCATACATGCAGACTGTATTGTCATTTTACTTTGTGTGTCATGTGATGTTATAGAGAAAACTACAAAAGATAAAAGTTGATGGTCTTCACAAAACTTGACTCAAAAGGTTTCTAAACATTCCAACTTTGTTCACAGAGCATATCAGGTCTAATGGCAATTACAGAGAAATTTGAATTTATCTTCTTTATATAGTTTATAACAAGTCTGTAACTACAGAGAAATTTGTAGTCTCGGTTACCCAGACACTCACCACTGGGGGCTCTGCCTACAAGACCACCCCAAACAAGAGTCTGGTGAAAAACAGGATTTCAACTACCCCGCTACAGACGTCACACAGTACATTTCTTCCAAGCATAAAATGGGTTTACAAGGCCTGTGTGTTGTAATTAATATATATCAGTTGCTTGAGAAGTGATAATCTGTAGTGAAGGTACCCAAATTGTTTTGCCTGCAATGTTGGACGTGAAGTACTCCCCACAATGCACTGCTACAGAGGCTACTTCCTGCATGGGATAGTTGGAATCTCATTTCCCCAGACTCTCATGGTCTCGTAGGCAAAGCCCCCAGTGGCAAGAGTCTGGGTAACCGAGACTAAGAAATATGAAGTTAATCTATTCTTCTTATATAGTTTTGCATGGACTGATCATATACCCATAATAAGGTCAGTCATCAGGGAGTCACCTTTGCACCACATGGAATGGCTCAAACTGATTGACTATCACAGTGTAGTGTTTCTAAATTATACATACAAAAATTCAAGTTCTATGTTTCGGATATGATTTTCATTGTACCTGTTGTTGTTGAGATGTCTGTTACCACGGTGATATCATCAATGTATACTGATGGTGTAGTGTATAGTTTTACTGGTCGGTGTATTCCAGCATAGTTAAAGAAATCCATCTGAAGATTCTGTACAAAATAACCAGGTGGATATCTAGAAAACAAAATTTGAATATTAACACAATAACCAGGTGGATATCTAGAAAACAAAATTTGAACATTAACAAAATAACCAGGTGGATATTTGGAGATAAAATTACAATATTAACAACATAACCAGGTGGATGTTATCTAGAAGACAAAATGTGAATGTTAACAAAGTAACCAGGTGGATTATATTATTAACAAAACAAGCTCTTTGTTGTACTGAATTTGTTAGTTTGGACGTTAAAAGACGAGGAACTGCACTAGATTATAAATTTGTACACTTACTTGTTTTTATCTGTTTTATATTCAATAGTACCAGGTGGTAGTGTATGTGGTGATAAGGTGTTATTGACAGCTGCTGTGATTCTATTACTTTCACCATACAATAGTTTAGCACTGATTTCAACCTCAAATGGTAAATGACCTCCATCATGGCTCATGACCTCTTCACCATTCAACCACTGTCAAAATAAAGAACAGGTTGTCTACCTTCATAAGATGTACTATACAGGTGAATAAAATTGTGGTCATATCGGCCACTGAGTATTTAAACTTTGGTCTTGCCAGTTTGCCATTGACCTCAACCTAAAATGGTAAATGACCTCACTCATGGCTTGTGACCTCTCATTTTGTGATCTGGTCTTAAATCCATTGAATTCCACTAAAGATATATCAGAGTCTCACTTTCACAATCTTAATTTGAAAGTATGACTGTAAAGATTAAAAATCGATAACTATAAGTGACTGGAACCATGCCTCATTGCTATCTCCTGTCTCACCCTATATTCCACTTCAGCAGGTAAGTGTGAAAAGCAGTTGTCTGGCAGAGTTTACAGAAAAAAGTTGGTCCAGAACAAAAGAGAGAGACAGAGACAGAGAATAATAATTCTCATGGCTCCACTGGTAAGATAACAAGAACCTGGGATTGAAACAAAGGCCTTTAAGTGGAACACTGCAACTTCATAGGACGACATCTCATCATGTTTTAAGTAATAATATTAGCACTTGTATCATTTCTACAACTAGATCATTCACAACATGTAAGAACCTGGGATTGAAACATAGGCCTTTAAGTGGAATGCTGCAACTTCATCGGATGACATCTCATCACGTTTTAAGTAATAATATTGGCACTTGTATCATTTCTACAACTAGATCATTCACAACATGTAAGAACCTGGGATTGAAACATAGGCCTTTAAGTGGAATGCTGCAACTTCATCGGATGACATCTCATCATGTTTTAAGTAATAATATTGGCACTTGTATCATTTCTACAACTAGACCATTTACAACGTGATTGATAATATAATACTAACATAAGAACCTGGGATTGAATCATGGGTCTTTGTATGTGTATATACTCAGTGCACTGTCCTTAATTGGCAATGTTCTTGTCAAGTTGATTCTACCAACTTACCACCGTCGTATAGTAATGAGCACTTTCAAATCTCAGTACAACTCTTTGCTTTAGATTCTGCCAGGAAAATGGAGGATAAAACTGTCTGTCGTACCAAACCCAACCAACAAAATCACGTAATGATTTATCTTGTGTGACATCATTGTAGCTGGAAGGTACTGGCATGTCAATCACAGCACCAGACTGATGGAAAACATAAAATATGATAAATAATAAAGTCTAAATATCGTAGCTCAGCTTCTCTGTCTGTCTGTCTGTCTGTCTGTCTGTCTGTCTGTCTGTCTTTCTGTCTGTCTCTCTCTCTCTCTCTCTCTCTCTCTCTCTCTCTCTCTCTCTCTCTCTCTCTCTCTCTCTCTCTCTCTCTCTCATATTTTACTTGTAATATGTTGATGCAAGCATACTGCATTCATGTGGCCTAATGATTAAGTAAACCATATGATCACCATCATACTAACTCACTTACTAACTGTTGACAAACAAGTAGTTGCTATGGTCTGCACTGTTTACATATGGTCATCAAGCCAATGTATACAACACTACCATATCAATGAGTATAATGAATAAAGTAATTCAATGATTTATGAAATGGATAGGTGTATTTTTAAATAGGGCAAAAATTGTGAAAACTTAAAGCTACTAGTACTACTGGGTAATGACAACGTAACAGTAAAATTATGAAATCAAGATGTAATAAAAGAAATAATTTTCTATCAATACCAAAGTAACGTGTTAAAGTGTGATATACTGATTACGAAGCTTCACGCCTCCCCTGCTTACAATAGATTCTAGATAGTAGCACAATGGGTGTATTAGGGGATATGGTAGCACATCCCTGGACACATCCCTCTGTGGTTATAGTACTAGTATACACATGATAAACAAAGACTGCATATCCTTTTCTTTTCGAATTATAATGATGTAATACTGGTATTTTCAGAACCAATAAAATACTGTGATAAAATGTTGGTTTTTAAGAATTTTTGGGTACCAAAGGACTTCGTCCTGGTCTCTGACATTTTTTTCACACACTAAAATGTGTGTGGCCGTGGAGAACTTCGAATGTACGGACATCGAACAAAAGTTTGTTGAGCTCCGCCCACCTTTGCCAATGGTCGTTTGTACCACTGCTGCTCAAATCCAGCATTTCGATTCGGTGATGTATCTGCTCTGAAATTCCAAATTCCGCTTAAATCTTTGGTCTCTCTTGATTCTGTGTCTCTTGGGAACAGCATTCCACCTTTAATAGCACCATTGCAAGATTGTAGTAAGAATGGAATCATCAATAGTGCTGACAACTGTCGACACATGTTCGTAGACACAGCCATACTGGTAGCTGAAGTTCGGACTTCGCGCAGCTGGTCAGTTGTGTTTTTAGACCAAACTACTACGTGGTAGGGGTGTCACTGAGGGACCATTTCCTGCTTCAAAGTTGAACCAGACAAAACAAAACAAAAAGTTTGTTTCCGGTAACATGACTTCAGAAAATAGGGTTGGTAGGTCGGGAATTTATTTTATTTTACATTTTATTTACTAACTTCGACCCAAAGATAAGATATTCGTTGGTCACAATATTTCTTGATGAGGTGTAAAAAGAAGTAAATGAAGACAATTAGGTGATTCAGAAGTAGACAAACACAACATGCAGACTGTTGTATGGGCTGACAAAAAAGATGTAACCAAAGATAATTTGGCCTTAAAATCTACAGGGAAATAGAAGTAAATTGTCATAATTTTACCTCTTTGCATATAAGAGATGGCTTTAAATCTAAGGTCGGTCAAGTCATCAGAAACACACAATTTTTTTATTTGGCCCTAATAGTAGTCTCCCAAGGGCTCTACATGTGTACCAGACGATTTCAAGAACACAAAACAATTCATACAAATAAAACAATGAAAGCCGAGAGACTTGAGAAAGTCTTGATCAGAATGTTTCTCACCTTCCAGATTACCATCTGACATATATAACCCTATGGTGCAAAAGTCCACATTGGGGCATTACATTGTAATATATACAAATATTATTTTGGAGGGGGGGGGGGGTGTTATAGGCCATAAAATCCAACATTTCAGCCAATCTTTACATGAAATACCACTAGTTGCAGTGTGGGAACTTTCAACATGTTTCTTTGCACACAAGTACTACAACATCAATTGAGCTGAGGTTTTGGGTTACTATTATACTAAGATAGACACAACTAAAACTATTGTTGGGCTGTGTGATAGATTACAAAGTGCGCCAAGGTGGTGCTTGTTATGTGAATATAATCACCCTGTAATCAAGATGCTGTAAACTCTGGACGTACCCAAAATGTACACTGTACATAGAAGTCATCAGAAATATTGCTACCCTACCCTTTATAGTACAATTAAACCAATGTCCATTGATAGCTTATGTCTTCCCATCTCAACAATAGTTTTAGTATGTGTCTATCTTAGTAAACCGAAAAATTGATTGATGCTGTAGAAACTTGCTGGTGAATTCTAAAGTACAGACAAACTCATACCCATTACTAATTTCATCTTGTTATTTGTTTTATTTTCACAAACATAAGAAATAATCAGATACATCAACATAAGTAATATATATTTCTATTATAGAAAAATATTTACAATCTTTTTAAATGTCATATATAGCAAATTTATAAAATATTGACTGATTTACAGAATATTGTTATTTAGTTTTAAGTATTGCACAAAATTTGAACAGAGGATTAAAACTTGATAACTGTCTTTAATATCATATTTATATTTTTATGGATAATGACAGTTCTTGGATCTAAGGTAATTATCTCAGTTTCAGTCAATCTATGATTGAAAATGACAATTTGCACATTGTATATGGTTGGTGCAGATTTCACTGGTAAACAATCTTAATGTTTAATATAAAAAAATAATAAAAATATTAGACTCTCTCAAAGTCCTCGGAGCATCGCATCACTAAAAGGGCTGTTTTGTATGTACCGATATCTACTGTATAATTGTACATGAATATACTAGTACTGTGGGCCCTCATCGACTATGTACATCATCGCAAACCACGGCCTGTTTTATGGCAACGTTCTTAACAAGCCTCCCACATCATTGCAAACCACGGCCTGTTTTACGGCAACGTTCTTAACGAGCCTCTTCGAAATGTAGTGGTAGAAATAATAACTGGTTTGCGAGAATGACTATGTAGGGTTAATCATTTGTAAATGTGTCACAAGTTACTGTGATGCTCCATGTTACTGCGATGGCCATAGTCAACAAGGGCCTACAGTACAAGGATATTCTAGTATAATTATGCCATAGATATCGGTACATACAAATCAGCCCTTTCGGTTATGCGATGCGCCACGGACTGTGAGAGAGTCTATGAAAATATAAGTCAATAATTTTGACAAGAATGTTCATCATGTGGGTGCCAGGATCAATCATACGGTTGAAATTCATAAAAATCAAGCTAGGGAGTTCAGGTATTGATTAAACATAGGACGAATATATGACTGGACCCACTAACATAACCAAATTTTTATTACTGACTTTGAAGTTAGAATCATCTACTCTACATCCTACAGACATTGCCTTTATCCATTATAAAACTTTTTATGAAAATATTTCTGTTTTCAAGACCACAAATTTCACTAAAAAAGTCTGTGTCATCTTGTTGATTCTCATCATGGTAAATGTGATATGTCATCATGGATAATATTTGGTTGTTGAGTTGATGATAGTTTGGTAGTGATCACGGAGTCTGTAGGCAGCCATCTTGGGTTGTCGTTGTCGAGTGAAAACTCCTTTTCTGTTGCCAACCACTCGATCAGTTGCTGAAATGTACATTCAAATAGACAAATATACATTGATGTTGTAAGAAGAGTTGCAAGATTGTAAATAAAGTGTTTTTTTCAAAAGACCTTCACTTGTTTTGGATATTGTATTAGGGTGACCCTATTTTTTTCCTCTGTTTCTCATTACCCAACTGATCCAAATTTTCAGCGCCAACATTAAAATAAAAAATTATTTTGCTGGAGAGCGCCCTCTCTGGCAGGAATAAGCAATTGTCTGGACTGTCAACATCATCTGCAGTCATGGTGGTCATGAGGACACTTGTTCACAAACAGAGCATTTCATTCACGACGGAAGTTATTAAAGTGGGGGGGGGGGGGGGCTGAGAACATGTCAATTGTGTAGAGAAGCTGGGAAAGGGTTTATTACCAGGAATCCAATAAAAAGAAGATTGAGAGGAGGAAAAGGAGAGGCAGAGAAACATGAAGAAGGTGATTTTTCAATTTTTTACTTTTAAGAAAAAAAACAACCGACTGACTCATAGTTGCCATGAAGAAGTAATGAGAAACATAAACGAATAGGGTCACCCTTAGATATAGCAAATTTCATTGATGCTGTTTAGAAGAAGTTGCACCTGCTAGAGAATGTTTATTTGCTAAAAACTGAGTATGTATCCCATGAGATGTGATAAAATCCTACCTTGGTTGTCAGGAAGCACCGTAGGAGTTATCACTACATCAAAGTACAGACATATACAGCTAATATTTAATCTATTGCCATGGCAATCTGTACTTCAGAAAGTTTGTTTGGAGACATGTTGGTATAACAAAATGCTAATCATATATTACAGTTATCATTTTTTGTATTAAAACTTACATGGTGCAGTCATAAAGTCTGCAAAGTTCCAAATCATTTCTCCAACCAGGAATTCTTTCCTCAGCTTATCAAAGACTTTAAAATGTTGTTCAAGAACTTCAACTTGGTAGTCTTCAGAGAAAGCCACGGAAGGATCCTGGAAAGAGAATGAGAGACAGCACCTTTAAAGTCACACAAATACAAATTTATCATCAAGTGAATGAAGTCAAGAACATGAAAAGTAAATACTAGACATAACTACTATTAAAGAGGGCACAAGCTGAGTTCATACATGTTTACGTGTAGTTTTTACTGCATAGTTAAAAGGCATTCACATTATTGTACCTCCTGAAGCACACTTAACCACCACTTGCAATTAACTGAACTCAAACCTGGTATTAAGATATAACTCATAAACGATATGATGATGTAAATTATGTTACCAAAGTAATGGCAACAAAGTAACTGTGATATACAAAAAATGACTTGAATTTGACAATTGACCTTGGAGGTCAAAGGTCACATTCAAGCTTACACCTGATGATATATAATTAGTAATATCAGCTTGATGGAGGATGGTGGTATCAATTGCTCTTTCAATAAGAAATATAAGAATTGTAAGAAGGTAAAAGTTTTCAGTGTCTGTTTTTAAAATCTTTACCTCATGTACTCCAATAACACTACCAGCACCATACTCTGTCTGCATGATTGGTTTATTCCTGGTTTTAAACCACTCTCTTAGGTTGTGTTCTAACTGGAGTTCAATGACCTCTGGGTGACCTGTGTCAGTATACCATCCATAGTAACTGTTGATGCAGACTACATCACAAAACTGGGTCTGAAAGATCAAAGAGACAAGATTTCACCCTAGTGCGCAGAACATGTCTAGATCATTTTTTGTTCACAAAAAGTGGTGATTCACAGTTTCATATTTGGTCCTTGGGGAAAAGTAATGTCTTTAATTAAAGTGGCCATATGAATGGGAAATGGGTATTTATTTTGGATTTTTAATCAACGAAATAACTTTAGTATGTTGTTCTACTTGATAAACCTGTGTGAAATAACCAGTACCAGATTTAAACTGAATGCCTCCTGTACAGGTAAAACTGTAAATTTTTGGTCTTACACACATTGTTGGAAAGCAAAATTCTGAGCTATAGGTATTATACATGATGTACCCCTTAATTATAAATGACAATAAGATTATATGATTTGGAGTGATAACATAAATTTTCTCAAAAAACAAAAAAAAACAAAAAAAACAAATGTAGCAAAAAAATACTTACTGCTTCATCAAAGATTCGTTCTAAGTCCATGCCACCATTGAATACAAATGTCACTGGTCTGGTAGGATCTAGTTCTTTGGTGTGACCAATAACACTCCTGGTTTGTACAAGAAATTATGGAAACTTAATTACTTACATATATACATACATACATATACGGATGCATGCACGCACACACACACACACACACACACACACACACACACACATACATATATACATATGTATGTACTTACTGACTGATTGACTTACTAATACTTACTTAATAATACTTATTTACTTACATACAGTACTTACATACTTACTATTTACTTACTTACGAATACTTACATACTTACATACTTACTACTTACTTGAAATAATCCCTGGCCTGTGGAAACTCTGAAGATGGTTCATTGGCCACAGACCACATGATAACCGCTGGTCTGTTTTTATCTCTTCTAACTAACTCTTCCATAACTTCCAGATGGTGAACAAGTGACTTGTTACCAAAATTTATTGGGCTATCAAGAAGGAACAAGAATGGAAAATTTTGTAGTTTACAAAAACGATTGTTTTTTCAAGCCATTTTTGTACTGCATTACTATTTGTAGTTTAAGAAAAGAAACACAGAAGAGTAAGTGCAGCTTATCTGGCTTTCTAAAACTGATGGAAACAGTTCATGATCAACAGCAACATATATACCACAGCCAAGCTTAGAAGTACTGGCAACAAAAAATACTTTGGTGGCCTCTAGAGGGCGCACATCAAATTTCTTCAAAGAACATTCAGTCGCTACCGAGTGACACAGGCTACCAAAGTTGTCATGGTCCTTTTCTGACTATGAAAAGTAATCTTGGAAGTTTACTATAATTTTGCTGAACACATCATAAAAATAAAAAAGTGTGAGTGAAAATATCTGAGGAGATACATACTTTTGAATTCCAACACCAGGACATTCATCAATGACAACTATTCCCTGTCTGTCAGCCATATCCAGGATTTCATCAGCATACGGATAATGACTGGTACGGAAACAGTTAGCACCCAACCATTTCATCAAACTAAAATCTTTAGTTATCAATGGCAAGTCTACTCCTTTACCACGGATCTACTGACACAAAGAAAAATTCAATGTTTTTCAGTCTTTCAAAGGTGTCTAATTTTTAGAAATTCGTGAAACTTCTTTTTTAGACTTACACAAAAATCTTCACATATTGGGTACTTCTTCTCTTATAATCTTTCCTTTCTTTGAGCTTAGTTTTAATACACATCATCCTTCTCTCTGTTTTCATTTTAAAGCTGCACTTGCTGCAACGGGAAAATTTTTTGGAAAATGTTTTGTTAGGTACACTGAGTACGTAACTTACTCATAATATTGTATGACGTGCATCACTGCCTTTGGATAAACATATTTTTGTAGCTGTATACACGATAAATAAAATCAAAATTGATGTTTGGGTCTGCAACCAAGAATCAACATCCCTAAAGACGATCATGATGTCTTTTTCGAAGTAACTGACTTATTCTTACTCAATATATCTTCGGCAAAAACATGCAGCTAGTGCAGTTGGAGCTAGCGCAGGTTTAAAACATTTGCACATTGAACATGTTGAACAATTGTGTTTGATGTCCAGTTTCTCTTGTGATTTTGACTCTGAAATAATGAAACTACCTTTTTGTTATTTTGTACTTACATCAGCATCTTCATGTTTGGCTACTCCATGACAGTAGAATGGTTTGTCATTAATTAACAGTTGAGTGTTGGTAGTTTTGACAGTTCTGATACCAATAGGTAAACGATAGATATCACTTCCACTACCAGATGTGATGGAAATCTGCAAAGCATACGTGAAAAATTTATTAAGTAATAAAAAACCATTATCGTAATTTATCGGCATCGTAATTCACATCGTTGTCGACTTTGAACATCATCATCATTGTCATAACCATCAACATTATCACTGACGTTGTCATCATCATCGTCAATGTTGTCGTTGCCATCATGATAGTCAACACAGTCATTGTCATCGTCGTCATCGTCACCACTGCTGCCGCCACCGCCACCATCGTCATCGTCATCATCATCATCATCATCATCATCATCATCATCATCATCATCATCATCATCATCATCATCACCATTACCACCAGAGAAAAGAAACAAATCAAGGTCCCACCATAAAAAGTTCAACTTACCTTGAGTGTATATAGATATGCAGAATCATTACTCATGGTGTAAGGCCACCAGAAATGTGCATTAGACACTGACAATTGACCTTGAAGTTTGTCTTTCTGACTGGACACATTGTTACCATCTTTATCATAGAGATCAACTTGTGATGAAACGTTGCCTTGACCACCACCATCAACCACAACCTGGTAGTTCACAAGGCCTGAAGCAAAGTCAGAAATAATTCAGAATCAACAGAAATCTAAGTATTCATTCAAAAGTAAATAAAAATATTGAAAAAATAAATTAAAAAAACCTGAAATAAACTTTAGAGAGAATCTTATTACATTATCCTTGTATGTTTACTCTGAAACATGTGTACACTCTGTCTTCATTGACTGATAAGTATCAGTTTGTAATCAAGTACATTGTACCTGTTGTTGTTGAGATGTCCGTTACCACGGTGATATCATCAATGTATACTGATGGTGTAGTGTATAGTTTTACTGGTCGGTGTATTCCAGCATAGTTAAAGAAATCCATTTGAAGATTCTGTACAAAATAACCAGGTGGATATCTAGAAAACAAAATTAGAATATTAACACAATAACCAGGTGGATATCTAGAAAACAAAATTACAATATTAACAACATAACCAGGTGGATGTTATCTAGAAGACAACATTTGAATATTAACAAAGTAACCAGGTGGATGTCGCCACCACAAAATTATTATTTTATTAACAAAACAAGCTCTTTGTTGTACTAAATTTGTTAGTTTGGACGTTAAAAGACGAGGAACTGCACTATAGACTATAAATTTGTACACTTACTTGTTTTTATCTGTTTTATATTCAATAGTACCAGGTGGTAGTGTATGTGGTGATAAGGTGTTATTGACAGCTGCTGTGATTCTATTACTTTCACCATACAATAGTTTAGCACTGATTTCAACCTCAAATGGTAAATGACCTCCATCATGGCTCATGACCTCTTCACCATTCAACCACTGTCAAAATAAAGAACAGGTTATCTACACTCATATGATGTACTACGCTGGTGAATAAAACTGTGGTCATATTGGCCACTGAGTATTTAAACTTTGGCCTCACCAGTTTGCCAATGATCTCAACCTAAAATGGTAAATGACCTCACTCATGGCTTGTGACCTCTAATTTTGTGATCTGGCCTTAAATCCATTGAATTCCACTAAAGATATGTCAAAGTCTCACTTTCACAATCTTAATTTGAAAGTATGACTGTAAAGATCAAAAATCAGAAACTATAAGTGACTGGAACCATGCCTCATTGCTATCCCCCTGTCTCCCTCTATACTCCAGTTTAGCAGATACGTGTGAACACTAAGCAGTTGTCTGGCAGAGTTACAGAAAAAGTTAGTCCAGAACAAAAGAGAGAGACAGAGACAGTGAAGAACAATTCTCATGGCTCCACTGATAAGATAACAAGAACCTGGGACTGAAACATAGGCCTTTAAGTGGAACACTGCAACTTCATAGGACGACATCTCATCACGTTTTAAGTAATAATATTGGCACTTGTATCATTTCTACAACTAGACCATTTACAACGTGATTGATAATATAACACTAATATTAGAACCTGGGATTGAATCATGGGTCTTTAGTAAATGTATCTGTTCTATTGTATGTGCATATAATCAGTGCACTGTCCTTAATTGGCACTGTTCTTGTTCTGTTGTTGATTCTACCAACTTACCACTGTAGTATAGTAATGAGCACTTTCAAATCTCAATACAACTCTCTGCTTTAGATTCTGCCAGGAAAATGGAGGATAAAACTGTCTGTCGTACCAAACCCAACCAACAAAATCACGTAATGATTTATCTTGTGTGACATCATTGTAGCTGGAAGGTACTGGCATATCAATCACAGCACCAGACTGATGGAAAACACAAAATATGTTAATATTAAAATCTAAATATCCTAGCTCAGCTTCTCTGTCTGTCTGTCTGTCTGTCTGTCTCTGTCTGTCTCTGTCTGTCTCTGTCTCTGTCTGTCTCTCTCTCTCCCCCCCCCTCTCTCTCTCTCTCTCTCTCTCTCTCTCTCTCTCTCTCTCTCTCTCTCTCTCTCTCTCTCTCTCTTATTTTACTTGTAATATGTTGATGCAAGCATACTGTATTTATGTGGCCTAATGATTAAGTAAACCATATGATCAACAAACTAACCATACTCAGTTTATAGTAAGTAGTTGCTATGGTCTGCACTGTTTACATATGGTCATCAAGCCAATGTATACAACACTACCATATCAATGAGTATAATGAATAAAGTAATTCAATGATTTATGAAATAGATAGGTGTATTTTTAAATAGGGCAAAAATTGTCACTAGTACTACTGGGTAATGACAACGTAACAGTAAAATTATGAAATCAAGATGTAATAAAAGAAATAATTTTCTATCAATACCAAAGTAACATGTTTAATAGAGTGTGATAATGATATACTGATTATGAAGCTTCACGCCTCCCCTGCTTACAATAGATTCTAGATAGTAGTACAATGGGTGTATTATAGGGGATGGTAGCACATCCCTGGACACATCCTCTGTGGTTATAGTATACACGTACACGTGATAAACAAAAACTGCATATCCTTTTCTTTTCGAATTATAATTATTTTCAGAACCATTAAAATACTGTAATCAAATATTGGTTTTTAAGTATTTTTGGGTACCAAAGATCTTCCTTCCGGTCTCTGACATTTTTTTCACACACAAAAATGTGTGTGGCCGTGGAGAACTTCGAATGTACGGACATCGCAGGGACATCGAACAAAAGTTTTTCGAGCTCCGCCCACCTTTGCCAATGGTCGTTTGTACCACTGCTGCTCAAATCCAGCATTTCGATTGGGTGATTTATCTGCTCTGAAATTCCAAATTCCGCTTAAATCTTTGGTCTCTCTTGATTCTGTGTCTCTTGGGAACAGCATTCCACCTTTAATAGCACCATTGCAAGATTGTAGTAAGAATGGAATCATCAATAGTGCTGACAACTGTCGACACACGTTTGAAGACACGGCCATAACTAGCTGAAGTTCGGACTTCGCGCAGCTGCAGCTAGCTAGCTGGTCAGTTGTGTTTTTAGACCAAACTACTACGTGGTAGGGGTGTCATTGAGGGACCATTTCCTGCTTCAAAGTTGAACCATTAGACAAAACAAAACAAAAATGTTTGTGTCCGATAACGTGACTTCGGAAAATAGGGTAGGTAGGTCGGGAATTTATTTTATTTTACATTTTATTTACTAACTTCGACCCAAAGATAAGATATTCGTTGGTCACAACATTTCTTGATGAGGTGTAAAAGAGAAGTAAATGATGACAATTATGTGATTCAGAAGTAGACAAACACAATATGCAGACTGTTGTATAGGCTGACAAAAAAGATGTAACCAAAGATAATTTGGCAAGAAAATCTACAGGAAAATAGAAGTGAATTGTAATTTTACCTGTTTTTGCATGTAAGAGATGGCTTTAAATCTGAGGTCGGTCAGGTCATCAGAAACACACAATTTTTTTATTTGGCCTTAATAGTAGTCTCCTCCCAAGGGCTCTACATGTCTACCAGACGATTTCAAGAACACAAAACAATTCATACAAATAAAAGAATGAAAGCCAAGAGACTTGAGAAAGTCTAGGGTCTTGATTAGAATGTTTCTCACCTTCCAGATTACCATATCTGACATATATAACCCTATGGTGCAAAAGTCCACATTGAGGCATTAGATTGTAATACAAATATTATGGGGGGGGGGGGGGGTATTATGGGCCAGAAAATCCAACATTTCAGCCAATCTTTACACGAAATACCAATAGTTACAGTTTGGGAACTTTTAACATGTTTCTTTGCACACAAGTACTACAACATCAATTGAGCTGAGGTTTTGGGTTACTATTATACTAAGATAGACACAACTAAAACTAGTGTTGGTCTATATGATAGATTATACAAGTGCATCAAAGTGGTGCTTGTTATGTGAAACTAATCACCCTGTAAACAAGATGGTGTAAACTCTGGACTCCCCAAAATGTACACTGCACATCAAAGTCATCAGAAATATTGCTACCCTACTCTTAGTACAATTAAACCAATGTCCATTGATAGCTTAATATGTCTTCCCATCTCAACACTAGTTTTAGTATGTGTCTATCTTAGTAAACCGAAACATTGATTGATTCTGTAGTAACTTGCTGGCGAATTCTAAAGTACAGACAAACTCATACACATTACTAATTTCATCTTGTTATCTGTAATTGTTTTATTTTCACAAACATAAGAAATAAATCAGATACATCAACACAAGTAACATATATTTCTATTATAGAAAAATATTTACAATCTTTTTAAATGTCATATATAGCAAATTTATAAAATCTTGATTGATTTACAGAATACTGTTATTTAGTTTTAATATTGCACAAAATTTGAACAGAGGATTAAAACTCGATAACTGTCTTTAATATCATATTTACACTTTTATGGATGATCTGGCAGTTCTTGGATCTAAGGTAATTATCTCAGTTTCAGTCTATCTATGATTGAAAATGACAATTTGCACATTGTATGTGGTTGGTGCAGATTTCACTGGTAAACAATCTTAATCTTTAATATATAAAAAATAATGAAAATATTAGACTCTCTCACAGTCCTCGGAGCATCGCATCACTAAAAGGGTTGTTTTGCATGTATCGATAGCTCCTGTATAATTGTACTTGAATATCCTAATACCGTGGGCCCTAATTGACTATGTACATTGTCACAAACCACGGTCTGTTTTACGGCAACGTTCTTAACGAGCCTCCCCACAGGTACTTATTTCGAAATGTAGTGGTAGAAATAATAACTCTGGTTTGCGAGAATGACTATGTAGGGTTAATCATTTGTTGATGTGTCACAAGTTACTGTGATGCACCATGTTACTGCGTGCGATGGCCATAGTCGATGAGGGCCTACAGTACAAGGATATTCTAGTATAATTATGCTGTAGATATCGGTACATACAAAACAGCCCTTTCGGTTATGCGATGCGCCATGGACTGTGAGAGAGTCTATGAAATTATAAGTCAATAATTTTGAAGAATGTTCATCATGTGGGTGCCAGGATCAATCATACAGTTGAAATTCATAAAAATCAAGCTAAGGAGTTCAGGTATTGATTAAACATAGGACGAATATATGGTTGGACCCACTAACATAACCAAATTTTTATTACTGACTTTGAAGTTAGAATCATCTACTGACTATGTCCTACAGATATTGCCTTTATCTGATTTTTAATTTACATTATAAAACTTTTTATGAAAATATTTCTGCATCTTTTTTCACGACCAGAAATTTCACTAAAAAAGTCTGTCATCTTGTTGATTCTCATCATCGACAATGTGACCTTATCATGGATAATATTTGGTTGTTGAGTTGATGATAGTTTGGTAGTGATCTCGGAGTCTGTAGGCGGCCATCTTGGGTTGTCGTTGTCGGGTGAAAACTCCTTTTCTGTTGCCAACCACTCTATCAGTTGCTGAAATGTACATTCAATTAAAAAATTAACAAATATATATTGACATGCTGTTGTAAGAAGAGTTGCAAGATTGTAAACAAAGTGTTTTTTTCAAAAGACCTTCACTTGTTTTAGGTATTGTATTAGGGTGACCCTATTTTTTTCTTATGTTTCTCATTAAACAAATGATCCAAATTTTCAGCTCCGACATTAAAATAATTTTTTTTTTGTATATTCTACCCTACCACCCTACTATTTTGCTAGAGAGTGCCCTCTCTGGCAAGGTTAAGCAAGTGTCTGGCCTGTCAACATCATCTGCAGGCATGGTGGTGATGAGGACACTTGTTCAAAAACAAAGCATTCTTTCACAGTGGAAGTTATTAAAGTGGAGGTGGGGGGGGGGGGGGGGCTGAGAACATGCCAATTGTGTAGAGAAGCTGGGAAAGGGTTTGTTACCAGGAATCCAATAAAAAGAAGATAGAGAGGAGGAAAAGGAAAGGCAGAGAAACATGAAGAAGGTGATTTTACATTTTTACTTTTTTTTTTTTTTTAAATCAACCGACCGACCCATAATTGCTATGAAAAAGTAATGAGAAACATAAAAAATAGGGTCACACTTAGATATAGCAAATTTCATTGATGCTGTTTAGAAGAAGTTGCACCTGCTAGAGAATGTTTATTTGGTAAAAGCTGAGTATGTATCCCATGAAATGTGGTAAAGTCCTACCTTGGTTGTCAGGGAGCACCATAGGAGTTATCATTACATTAAAATACAGACATATCTATTGCCATGGCAATCAGTACTTCAGAAAATTTGTTTGGAGACATGTTGGTATCACAAAATGCTAATCATATATTACAGTTATTATTTTTTTGTATTAAAACTTACATGGTGCAGTCATAAAGTCTGCAAAGTTCCAAATCATTTCTCCAACCAGGAATTCTTTCCTCAGCTTATCAAAGACTTTAAAATGTTGTTCAAGAACTTCAACTTGGTAGTCTTCAGAGAAAGCCACAGAAGGATCCTGGGAAGAGAATGAGAAACAGCCCCTTTAATAGTTATACACAAATACAAATTTATCATCAAGTGAATGAAGTCAAGAACATGAAAAGTAAATACTAGACATAACTACTATTAAAGAGGGCACAAGCTGAGTTCATACATGTTTACGTGTAGTTTTTACTGCATAGTTAAAAGGCATTCACATTATTGTACCTCCTGAAGCACACTTAACCACCACTTGCAATTCACTGAACTCAAACCTGGTATTAAGATATAACTCATAAACGATACGGTGATGTAAATTATGTTACCAAAGTAATAGCGACAAAGTAACAGTGATATACAAAAAATGACTTGAATTTGACAATTGACCTTGGAGGTCAAAGGTCACGATCAAGCTTACACCTCATGATATATAATTAGTAATATCAGCTTGATGGAGGATGGTGGTATCAATTGCTCTTTCAATAAGAAATATAAGAATTGTAAGAAGGGAAAAGTTTTCGGTGTCTGTTTTTAAAATCTTTACCTCATGTACTCCAATAACACTACCAGCACCATACTCTGTCTGCATGATTGGTTTATTTCTGGTTTTAAACCACTCTCTTAGGTTGTGTTCTAACTGGAGTTCAATGACCTCTGGGTGACCTGTGTCAGTATACCATCCATAGTAACTGTTGATGCAGACTACATCACAAAACTGGGTCTGAAAGATCAAAGAGACAAGATTTCACCCTAGTGCGCAGAACATGTCTAGATCATTTTTTGTTCACAAAAAGTGGTGATTCACAGTTTCATATTTGGTCCTTGGGGAAAAGTAATGTCTTTAATTAAAGTGGCCATATGAATGGGAAATGAGTATTTATTTTGGATTTTTAATCAACGAAATAACTTTAGTATGTTGTTCTACTTGATAAACCTGTGTGAAATAACCAGTACCAGATTTAAACTGAATGCCTCCTGTACAGGTAAAACTGTAAATTTTTGGTCTTACACACATTGTTGGAAAGCAAAATTCTGAGCTATAGGTATTATACATGATGTACCCCTTAATTATAAATGACAATAAGATTATATGATTTCGAGTGATAACATAAATTTTCTCAAAAAAAAACAAAACAAAAAAACAAATGTAGCAAAAAAATACTTACTGCTTCATCAAAGATTCGTTCCAAGTCCATACCACCATTGAATACAAATGTCACTGGTCTGGTAGGATCTAGTTCTTTGGTGTGACCAATAACACTCCTGGTTTGTAGAAGAAATTATGGAAACTTAATTACTTATGTATTTACATACATACATACATACATACATACATACATACATACATACATACATACATACATACATCCATCCATCCATCCATCCATCCATCCATCCATACATACATACATACATACATACATACATACATACATACATACATACATACCTACATCCATCCATCCATCCATCCATCCATCCATCCATCCATCCATACATACATACATACATACATACATACATACATACATACATACATACATACATACATACATACATACATACATACATACGTAAATACGTACTTAATAGTGACTGACTTACTTATATTTACTTACTTATACTTACTATTTACTTACTTACTATTTACTTACTTACATACTTACATACTTACTTACTTGAAATAATCTCTGGCCTGTGGAAACTCTGAAGATGGTTCATTGGCCACAGACCACATGATAACCGCTGGTCTGTTTTTATCTCTTCTAACTAACTCTTCCATAACTTCCAGATGGTGAACAAGTGACTTGTTAGCAAAATTTATTGGACTATCAAGAAGAAACAAGAATGGAAAATTTTGTAGTTTACAAAAACAATTGTTTTTTCAAGCCATTTTTATTCTGTAATACTACTGGTAGTTTAAAAAAGAAACACAGAAGAGTAAGTGTAGCTTATCTGGCCTTCTAAAACTGATGGAAACAGTTCATGATCAACATCAACATAGTTTTATATACCACCATAGACCCTCCACCCTGGGTGGAGGGTCTATGATACCACAGTCAAAGTACTGGCAACAAAAAAATATCTCTGTGGCCTCCAGAGGGCGCACATCAAATTTCTTCAAAGACCATTCAGTCGCTACCGAGTGACACAGGCTACCAAAGTTGTCATGGTCCTTTTCTGACTATGAAAAGTAATCTTGGAAGTTTACTATAATTTCGCTGAACACATAAACCTAAAAAAAGAGTGAGTGAAAATATCTGAGGAGATACTTACTTTTGAATTCCAACACCTGGACATTCATCAATGACAACTATTCCCTGTCTGTCAGCCATATCCAGGATTTCATCAGCATACGGATAATGACTGGTGCGGAAACAGTTAGCACCCAACCATTTCATCAAACTAAAATCTTTAGTTATCAATGGCAAGTCTACTCCTTTACCACGGATCTACTGACACAAAGAAAAATTCAATGTTTTTCAGTCTTTCAAAGGTGTCTAATTTTTACAAATTTGTGAAACTTCTTTTTTAGACTTACACAAAAATCTTCACATATTAGGCACTTCTCTTATAATCTTTCCTGTCTTTGAGCTTAGTTTTAATACAAATTATCCTTCTTGGTGTTTTCATTTTAAAACTGAACTTGCTGCAATGGGAACATTTTTTGGAAAATGTTTTGTTAGGTACACTGAGTGCGTAACTTACTCATAATATTGTATGACGTGCATCACTGCCTGTGGATAAACATATTTTTGTAGCTGTATACACAATAAATAAAATCAAAATTGATGTTTGGGTCTGCAACCAAGAATCAACATCCCCAAAGACGATCATGATGTCTTTTTCGAAGTAACTGACTAATTCTTACTCAATATATCTTCGGCGAAATCATGCAGCTAGTGCAGTTGCAGCTAGCGCAGGTTTAAAACATTTGCACTTTGAACATGTGGAACAATTGTGTTTGATGTCCAGTATCTGTAGTGATTTTGACTCTGAAATAATGAAACTAAATCTTTTTGTTATTTTGTACTTACATCAGCATCTTCATGTTTGGCCACTCCATGACAGTAGAATGGTTTGTCATTAATTAACAGTTGAGTGTTGGTAGTTTTCACAGTTCTGATACCAATAGGTAAACGATAGATATCACTTCCACTACCAGATGTGATGGAAACCTGCAAAGCATACACAAAACATTTAGATGTAAGTAACAAAAAACCATTATCGTAATTATGGGCATTGTAAGTCACATCGTTGTTGACTTTGAATATCATCATCATTGTCATAACCATCAACATTATCACTGACGCTGTCATCATCATCGCCAATGTTGTCGGTGCCATCATGATAGTCAACACAGTCATTGTCATCATCCTCATCGTCACCACTGCAGCTGCCGCTGCCACCATCGCCGTCATCGTCATCGTTGTCATCGGTGTCATTGTCGTCGTCGTTGTCGTCGTCGTCATCATCGTTGTCGTCGTCGTCATCATCATCATCATCACCATCATCATCACCACCACCACCACCACCACCACCATCATCATCATCATCACCACACCACACCATTACCACCAGAGAAAAGAAATAAATATAGGTCCCTCCATAAAAAGTTCAACTTACCTTAAGTGTATATAGATATGCAGAATCATTACTCATAGTGTAAGGCCACCAGAAATGTGCATTAGACACTGACAGTAGACCTTGAAGTTTGTCTTTCTGACTGGACACATTGTTACCATCTTTATCATAGAGATCAACCTGTGATGAAACATTGGTTTGCCCACCACCACCAACCACAACCTGGTAGTTCACAAGGCCTGAAGCAAAGTCAGAAATAATTCAGAATCAACAGAAATCTAAGTATTCATTCAAAATATTGAAAAAATAAATTTAAAAAACTTATTACATTATCCTTGTATGTTTACTCTGAAGCATGTGTACACTCTGTCTTCATTGACTGATAAGTATCAGTTTGTAATCAAGTACATTGTACCTGTTGTTGTTGAGATGTCTGTTACCATGGTGATATCATCAATGTATACCGATGGTGTAGTGTATAGTTTTACTGGTCGGTGTATTCCAGCATAGTTAAAGAAATCCATTTGAAGATTCTGTACAAAATAACCAGGTGGATATCTAGAAAACAAAATTAGAATATTAACACAATAACCAGGTGGATATTTGGAGATAAAATTACAATATTAACAACATAACCAGGTGGATGTTATCTAGAAGACAACATTTGAATATTAACAAAGTAACCAGGTGGATGTCGCCACCACAAAATTATTATTTTATTAACAAAACAAGCTCTTTGTTGTACTAAATTTGTTAGTTTGGACGTTAAAAGACGAGGAACTGCACTATAGACTATAAATTTGCACGCTTACTTGTTTTTATCTGTTTTATATTCAATAGTACCAGGTGGTAGTGTATGTGGTGATAAGGTGTTATTGACAGCTGCTGTGATTCTATTACTTTCACCATACAATAGTTTAGCACTGATTTCAACCTCAAATGGTAAATGACCTCCATCATGGATCATGACCTCTTCACCATTCAACCACTGTCGGCAAATAAATATATTATATGTTGACAGTAACAATTTCTTCTCATAATCAAACTGTTGAGGATCAAGATTTATTCTGAATGTCCATTGACATCTTGTTAGTATTTCCATTGGTACTAGTAGTCTAAATGGTTTCATGTTACTGATACTTGTACTACTGAACAAATGAACAAGCTAGATCATCACGGCTTGGATGTGGGAAATGTCTCTCTGATCATTGGGATGAGAATAGCTTCAAAATTTGTTGTTGTCTAAATGATCCCCCAAACAGAAATTCTCTTTTGTTTGGACACATCCTAGGACACATCTAATCTCCCTATATATAAGTTTATCAGTGTTCCCCCACCCCACCTTGCACAATTTATTTTCTGAAATTTAAAGGGTTAAAAAAGATGCTTCAAATACACTCACGTATTTGACAAACAAAATTCTACCAACTTACCACCGTAGTATAGTAATGAGCACTTTCAAATCTCAGTACAACTCTCTGCTTTAGATTCTGCCAGGAAAATGGAGGATAAAACTGTCTGTCGTACCAAACCCAACCAACAAAATCACGTAATGATTTATCTTGTGTGACATCATTGTAGCTGGAAGGTACTGGCATGTCAATCACAGCACCAGACTGATGGAAAACAAAAAAATATAATTTCAATGCATTTTGTATGCAAAGTTTTAATTTGAAAATATGAATGTACAAAAGAAATTTATTTTTTTTCAGATATATTTGTCAAAGCCTTTAGAAAGTTGGCAATAAACTTATTTACTGGGTAAAAAATATTCCTATCTGTTTGTTAAAAAGTTACATACTGCTCTTGAACTGTTAATGAACTAGCTAGATTTTGCATTTGCTCTCTCTTTCTCTCTTTTCAATAATAATACTGTCTACACAGTCCCAGCTTAATATGCCTTTGAGAAGGAAAACGGACAACAAACAAACAAACAAACAAACAAACAAACAAACAAACAAACATACAAACATACATACATACATACATACATACATACATACATACATACATACATACATACATACATACATACATACATACATACATACATACATACATACATACATACATACGTACGTACGTACGTACGTACGTACGTACGTACGTACATACATACATACATACAACTCAATTAAATAGCTATATTTTACCTGTGCTAATGGTCGTTTGTACCACTGCTGCTCAAATCCAGCATTTCGATTGGGTGATTTATCTGCTCTGAAATTCCAAATTCCGCTTAAATCTTTGGTCTCTCTTGATTCTGTGTCTCTTGGGAACAGCATTCCACCTTTAATGACACCATTGCACAATTGTAGAAGGCACAAACTGAGTAAAATCACACATTTGGGAGAAATTAAACTTTTTGAGGACACCGCCATGGTTCTTATTGGCCTTTGAGCTGAAAGTTTTAAAGGTCATTGTTCACTTTTGGAGTATACCATTTAGGAAAATAATGCGAGCGCGTAGTTAATTGGCGAGGGAATATTAAATTGTGATATCTGCTTTGGAATATTACTAGACAAATGTGACCATTTAAATGAATGTAATACGGATTTCAAACTCTGTGGTATACTTTCCCATTACGATTGCCCTCATAACTTTCGGTAGTGAATAACCTTAGCACCCCTTCTTTTAGCGTTTACAAATAATAGTTTCTTCCGAAGTGACGACACCCTTCATGTACTGAAAACGAGGCCACGTCCACATGTGTTTGTCGCAGATGTGAAAGCATGGGTAAAGAGAAGAAAAAGGTAAAATAAGATATTTAGTAATGTGTCAGTCGGTAAATACTAATCTTTAGATGAAATGTATAGGCTAGAACGCAGTCAATTCATACGTATGTGCAGTGAGACATTAATCTCCGAGCTTTCTTCGTGATCGAGATCGCACCATGCCATTCTTCATTGAGTGCCAACCGGTAACCCAACCGTAAATGTAACACGGGCTATCATAGCCATACCTAGAATAACAGATAGACGTTTATTAATCTTGAACAACTAGACAAATGTGAACAATCTATAACTGTTAAATGCTAGAAACACCCATTGACAATAGCATTTTAATGAATGAATGTATGTATGTATGTATGTATGTATGTATGGATGTATGTATGTATGTATGTATGTATGTATGTATGTATGTGTGTGTATGTATGTATGTATGTATGTATGTATGTATGTATGTATGTATGTATGTATGTATGTATGTATGTGTACTGTATGTATGTGTGCACTGTATGTATCATTGTATGAATGAATGTATGTATGTATGTATGTATGTATGTATGTATGTATGTATGTATGCATGTATGTATGTAGGTATGTATGTATGTATGTATGTATGTATGTATGTATGTGTGTATGTATGTATGTATGTAGGTATGTATGTATGTATGTGTGTATGTATGTATGTAGGTATGTATGTATGTATGTATGTAGGTATGTATGTATGTATGTATGTAGGTATGTATGTATGTATGTATGAATGCATGTATGAATGTACTATATGTACTGTATGTGATGTATTTTCCTCTCTCTTGTCTCAACAGTTTACAAGTGGTGCGGCCACTTCATTTATAACCAGGAACCAATCTATCAGAAAACTTCAACTTTCCTTAGCTGACTTCAGGTAAGTTTTTACAGTGTATCTAGATTGGCAGTTTGAATCTAGAGTTATTATGAGTAGTCTTAAAGTTATCATGCCTGGAGTCAATACTGTCCTTTTATAGAATAGCTGAGCATGAACTCCACTCTAGGCATTTTGTTTTACTTTAATATATACATCTGCATCATTGATTCTTGATGAAACTTCCCTTGTATACACACACACACACACACACACACACACACACACACACACATTTGAGATCCAGTTGGTATAGACATAACTCTTGAAGTGCAGTTAATATTATGAATATGTGGATATCACTACATTTTGTTTATATCACTTTGTCTGAATACATTTACGGAACACTGCATCTGAGAAAAAACAATACTTACCTAAGGCTATATGTGTAATGTATTTTATTATTTGTGTATCCAACATAATTATTGATTATTTGTGTATCCAGCATAATTAGTGAGGTTGGGTAATGGTTATAACTTTTATATAAATGTACATCACCCTAACTCAGACTTTTCTTACAAATTAATTGCAGGAGATTATGTATTCTAAAAGGTATCTATCCAGTTGAACCAAGACATCGTAAAAAGGCCAACAAGGGCAGTACAGCTAGTCGTACATTCTACAGAGTCAAAGACATACAATTCTTGGCACATGAACCTATCATACAGAAATTCAGAGATTTTAAGGTAAGTACATAACACTGGTAACATTGGATATGTACTTAGGGACGATCACACCATATCTCATAAGCTCAATGACCAATGGGGGGGGGGGGGGCAGGTTCTGACATCAATGCGATTGCTGAACTTCATTTTTTGCACTTCTTACCTTACCAACACAAATTTAGAAAACATTCACACCTTCAAGTTATCAACTGTGACGATGAGTTACTATTGAGATGTTGATAAGTTGATTAATTACTGCTAATTTCATAGATCATACTGGGTGACCACTACGATTTTCATGATTTACATCATATATAAAGTGTCAATGTACACTAATAAATGTTCATTTAATGGGGTGGGGGTTGGGGGGGAGAGTTTTGGCCTAAACAAACTATGAAGTTCTTTTATTGAGCTTGTGTGACATTGTGCGTTCCTCCCTTTAGTTTAAGCAGTTGATACAAGCAGCACACCTTATATGAATCTTGTTGTATGTGATGTCAATAGAAAGAGTAAGAACTGGATGATGTTTCCGTGCCACTACATGGGATATAAGATAAAACCTTTACAACCAGATATGGGTTTTGCAGACTTCAGTAGTACTGCTTACCTCCTAAACTCAGGCCCTTCCACTGTACAACCTCAGTCCATAAAACCCATATCTGGCTGTAAAAATATTACTCCTTGTAGTTCTTACCAGTAAACTTGAGTCATATGTGATTGTGCTTTTACAGGTTTTTATTCGGAAACTTTCAAAAGCTTTTGGAAAAGAAGAATATGGGGCTGCAGACAGACTGAGAAGAAACAAACCAGTGTACAGACTAGATCATATTGTGAAAGAGAGGTAAGGATTACAGTCAACTGAGTAAATGTACAACCAGTGACATGCAAGCATTAACAAGAGAAAGTGGTGACAAAGAGGGAACGTATTTGATTAATGACATTTGGAAGTATAGAGACTTGTATAACACTTCTGGTATGATACAAACAGTTTTATGGCCTCTTTACGTGAAATGCCAAGAGAACTGAACTTTGTTTGTGAATGTGAACTATTATGTAAAAAGGCCATGTTCTAAAATGATGTAATGCAAGTGTACTTCCACCATACTATATCAAGTGTTATTAACTCCAATTCAGTTGTTTACATTCCCAGTTTGTAACAAGTTCTGGTTGTTACTGCTTGCCTGTTGTTGGTTATAGCTATTCATCTCATTCCATATCTTCAATAAGGTAGAAGACCAGCTGTACATCTATCCCAAAGTAACATGCAGAGTTTGATTTGATGTTCTTTGTTGTTCCTTATATATACCGTCTCTGAAAATTGAATTTTTTGTGGTAGGGGTGGGGGGTGAGGGGTGGATTACGGTATAGTAAAAATGTGGGGAGGAGAGGGGAGCTGTGACAGAGTCACTTTTGATAGGTGAACTTTATTTTTACATTTATATTCAAAGTATGACACACTGTTTTTGTCTAGTAGTACCTCTCAGTAACAGAAGGGGAAAAACATTAAGATTATCATAGATTTCCATACCTTTGACTATAATTTTATTGACAACCTAGAATTCCCCTACTTACAACAAAATACTGGTACCTGAAAAAGAACAGGGTTGAAACTACTGGAGTGTAACATTTGGAAAGACTGTAAACTTGATCTCCATGTTTGATTGTTTTTTAACAGGTATCCAACGTTTATAGATGCTTTACGAGACTTGGACGATCCATTGACAATGTGTTTCCTGTTTTCAACATTTCCATCAGGAAGAGTTGATGTAGAGTTGATAGACAGATGCCGAAGACTTACTGTAGAATTTATGCATTATATCATTGCAGCAAAGGCTCTCAGAAAGGTGGGTGTATGATTTACCAAGTGGACGTTGAACCTAGTTTTACTGTGCTGCCAATGGTATACGTGCCCTCTAATGATAGCCAAATGTTATTGTTGTGAGTCAAAATGAGAAAAAACTGTCATTTCTTACGGTCACCACACAGAAAGAGATAGGGAAACACCAAAATTTTGAGTCGTTGCTAAAAATTGTGGGCATCAGTGGCACATCAAATTGGTTTAGAGTGCACACTGCAAAAGGCAGTGCTGCACTAGCCTATAATTCAGTCGTGTGGGAATTTTGAGCCTTCGCTTTTCCCCTGCCATGCCTGACATTTCGCAAGCGGCTGTTTATTGAAACCTAAAATTAGATTATGATTTCCTGCAGTGATGATTAAATATGGTAATTATGTTTACATCATATAGCTCAACCCTCTAAGTTGGTTCTAATCACATGGTGATGCTAATCACGTCATGTCACAGTGGCGAAAATTTAAAACCCAATAAGAATTGGCACTTGACTTCTGGCCGAAGCTACACTGAAGTAAACATCCACTAGTGAAATGACACACGATTGGATTCTGGGATAGTGTTGCACTCAGAATATTTAATTGTGAAAAACAAAATGTCTGACAGAGCTAAAGACATATTTTGTCCTGAAATAAAAAGAATGATTTGTATGTAATCCTGTAGCTTCACTGATGAAATAACACTAATCCTAGTTTGTGTGATTGCAATATTTTGAGATTTTAACTCTATAAAGCTCAATATGGTCTATTCAGGCTATGATTATGGAGACTTTCTAGACTTATGAGCTTATCTGGAGTACCGTATTAGTTTCGTCATTGAGTAGCCATACGTGTAAAGTGTATGTTTTATTGACCGTTTGGATACATGGGTATGTTGTCATTGACTGTTATCATATTTGTTGTCATCAGGTGTTTATATCAATTAAAGGCATATACTACCAAGCTGAGGTACAGGGCCAAACACTGACATGGATAACACCACATCGGTTTGGTTATGAAGTAAGTTTTTTGTGTGTGTCTTCTAGAGATTTGTCTGTGATTATATACACATGTACATGAGCACATGTACAGTATAACAGCTATTTCAAAACTTTATCATTGCAATGATGACTCCTATTGCTAGCTATAGTATCGGTTGTGATAATAATATAATAATAAAATCATTTATATATAACACCATATATCCATGACAATGCTCATAGTCACTTCACAGAAGAAGAAAAAATGAAAAATAAATATTGTAATCATGTTTGTCTGCCAGAGAATCATTGTTGCTTGCCTGTGGCTGGCTATGACTATTACTGCAGTGACAGGTTGTCCACCAGGAAGGCAGTTTTGCCCTTCTGCAACTGGTACTGGTCACTCATGTATGGCACTTTTCTGCTCTGTTACCTTGTCTAGGAAGATCACTGAAAATATATGTTGAATTACAACTGTAGAACACACTCTTAGCTCTTAACTATTGACATTGTTGTTTCCATTCACAGAATCCAGGCGATGTTGACTTCAAGGTCATGGGTACATTTGTTAGATTTTATGTCACATTATTGGGATTCATAAATTTTAGATTATATCATACTCTGAATCTCCACTACCCTCCAAAGGTGAGTATTAAACACAGCATTGTACAACAATATGAACCTGTTGCTAGTTTGAGTCTACATATGCACTGTCACCACCTGTATATTGGTACAACAACTGACAGGCAAGCATTGACAAACAGAACTTGCTACACACAGGGATTAATAACACTTGACACAGCATGTTGAAAGTACAGAGACTTGTATTCAAGTTCATTTCATGGTTTGATAAGAACAGTTGTATGACTTCGATGCATGTACATGAATTGCCAGGGGAACTGGAAATTTGTTTGTAACTGAAATTGAACTTATATGGAAAGTGGGCATAAAACATTGACAGAGTCTTGTGTTTGTAACTCAATACATTGCAAAAAAGTTTAAAAATTTGTAAAAAGTTTGTTATTGTACAATTTTAAGATTGTACACATCTATTTAATCTTTTACCATTACTGGGACAAGCCATTAGCCAAGCAAGTGGACTTGTTATCAAAGAGTACCAATATTTACACATGTGATGATGGGCTCTTATATAACACAAGTAAACAGCTGTAAAACCTCTATTCGGCCATCTGCATGGACTGCAATTGAGGCAAACCTTATCTCCGTCTTATATCAGTTGTTATCAATTTATTAGGCTATTATAAGTAACACTACAAACAGCTTTAGAGATGCAAACAACTTTTATGACACCCGTTTTCATCAGGCAAGCCCGTGGGTTTGTTGCACTTGGACCGCTAATGGTTTGTGACTGTCATGCAATTTATTGAGTTACAAACAAGGACTTGGCATAGTTTCACATTGATATTTCAAGTAGGAAGCCATGATAAAATTGTTTTATAAATTAAAAATCCAAAATAAATGCCCAGTCCTCATCAATATGGCACTTTAAAATTAAAATTTAAAATACTCATTTCTATTTTAAAGATAAAAGTCTTGAAATAGAATGCCAATCTCTCACATAGACCAGTTAGTTTTATTAGCGTTAGTGATGTCATATATCTGTTGTTATAGTTGGCATTAGCAGAAGGTGCAGGGAGGACAGATGAAGACAAGTCATATTGCCTAGAAACAGAAGATACGGAAGAGAGATTATCTGCTTTGTCACAGTCCTTGGCAACAGTTGCTAAGGATGCTGGAGATGAAGAAGTGATAGGAGATGAATTTCCAGCTGGAGGGGTAAGTTTGAAAGTAGTATCCATTTATAACAGGGGAGGGGAAAAGTCAGTCGTGAGATTTTATATTTGATGTATGTAGAGGCAACACCAGATATATTTTTTTGGTTAAATGGCAATGCCACCCAATATTTGAACGTTCTGAATTTCAGATACATAGGTTTGCTTTTTCATTGAGGTGTTGGATAGTAGTTTCAAGTTTGAGGTTTGTGAATTTATTTTTCATCAAAGTATTTTTATGTCACCATTTTAGTTTTTTGTATTTTTTATGAGTGTTTGATACGGCTCTGATCACTGTCTCTGTGGATATAAGCCGCTATATAAATTTCTATTATTATTATCATTATTATATCGAACATACTGTTAGTATGTTGAATATTGCTGTGAAAAAAACCATAATCCACATAGTGATCAAATTTACAGGTTAAGGGATGATTGCACAATATCACACAACCTCAAATAAACAACTTTGTATAGGCTAAGTTATCAATATTTGGTTAGAAAATGAAGTTCAGCAATCGCATTGACACTAGACCCCTTTACCCGAAATGAAAGAAGTTCGTTCATTGAGCTTGTGTGATATCGTGTGACTGTCCCTAATATTATGTAAGTAAATGTTGCTGCCCATGTGATGTATGGATGAGGTCAAAGGTCATGGAATTGATTCCCTTTCAGTCTGAAGATCCAGAGATGATAGAGAAGGCCAAACAAGAAGAAGAGAGATTGAAGAAACTTGAGGTTTTGTTTTCAAATTGTAAAGTCTTTATATCAAGAGAAGTTCCCAGAGAATCTGTTTCATTTGTCATAAGGCAAGTTAGATACTTCAATTCTAATTTTGAATAGTGTGGAATAATGTGCCTTTGAATGTTCAGTGCTTGAAGCTGAACAGAAGATGATAACGGAATTCATCTTTGGGCGCCAGAGAAAGTGCGCCCTCACAAGTCCATATATCAAGTGATTATAGAGGGAGCACTTCCAAATTAAGTACTTGGTTCAGCTGCAAGTTCAGGAAAGCCCCTTTTATATACTTGTGTTGCCTTCTTTTAAAGTTTCAGCAAGATAACCTATCAATGATAGAAGAATAAAGATGATAAGAAGGAATGTACATGTAGAGTTGACTAGTTTTATTAATGCACTTTGTTGACTGCCATGCAAACATCACAAAGTACAGTAGTCAAATTTTCATACACAAGTCTTTTTTTAATTTCTGGAAGATATTACAAGAGAAGAATGCAGTATACATTGTGATGATCTTTTGTGCTGAGTGATATTTTCATTTTGTGCATTTTTTATATCCAGGTGTTTGGGCGGGAAAGTTTCATGGAATAAATCACTGTACATGGGTGCTACATTTGATGAATCTGATGAGAGCATAACACATCAACTTGTTGATAGACCTAAACAAGATAAACAGTTCCTTTCAAGGTTTGTAAACTCATAAATCTACAAAATTCAATATTTTAGAACTACTCAAGATCTTTTTCTCCGTGTTTGGAACTGTTAAATGTATATTTGATGCCTTGATAGTTTCAAAACTGTTTGCCAGTACATAGCATCAAAAAATTCTTAGTAGAGGTGTGAACTAAAACTTAAAGATAATATCACATTTAGAACCAAGGTACCTAGTAAGTGTTTTTGCTATGGTTGGGGAACCCCAGTAACAGAAAGGGAGAAAGGGATAAAAATTGCAGTGTTTCCCTATAGAGTTTATGGAAATATTGTTTGGGAACCCAGGTAAAATGACATTGGAACTCTGGTATATTTTACCTACTTACCACCCTTAACAAAAACACTGATTAGTATTGGACACATTTTTTACTAAAATATTCATCGGCAAAAGGAAAAACATATCAGAAGTCACTCATTGCAAATAATTTTATGATCAGTACAATACTGAGTAGATATTCTACCATATTTTACTTGTATCAGATACTACATCCAACCACAGTGGATCTATGACAGTGTTAATGCTGGAATGTTACTACCAGTGGAAGACTACTTTCCTGGTGTCGTTCTCCCTCCTCATCTGTCACCATTTGTAGAGGAACAAGAAGGTGACTACATACCACCAGAAAAACAAGCACTGCTGGACAGACAGAGAGGACTTCAACCAGGTGAAAATATAAACTTTGTGTTTGTGTCTCAAAATTTTGACACTGTCTCCTGTAAATAAGTTTACTACAGTTGTGATTTTTTGATGTTCAGTCATTTGTGTTTCATATACCATTGAATTATTGCAATTTGAGGAATTTAATATCATTTTCAAATACTGGATACAGAGCCTGGTATTAGTGTAGCCATTCACTTTCAAGTTTTGTGGAATATGAAATTATAACACATGCTATGATCCATACGAAGAAGAAACATTTCTGATCGTGAATAAAAATGTCAAAGTTGTTGATTATTTATTTGTAGAATTTGAGAAATTTCTCCAGATGTTGCCCCCCCCAAAAAAAATTGAAGTTGTTGACCATCTTTTAATATTTGTAGAAATTGAGAAAGAAGATTCTTCAGATGAAGAAGAGGAGGAAGATGAAGAAGAAGAAGAAGAAGATGATGAGGAAGATGAAGATGAAGATGAAGAAGACATGGAGGAAGATGAGAAGGAAGAAAAAGAAGAAGAGAAAGTTGAAGTGACGAAGAAATCCAAAAATGAGAAAAGGAAGAGGAAACTGGAGGTAAAAGTTTGTCATGTTTGTTTGCCAAATGTTGTAAATTTGCTTGAAGTAACACTGAAGTAAAGTGCTTTCTCTTTGTGCTACACTCTTTTATAGCATTCATATCAAATGTAAAAGTATTTCAATTGGTTTATTCACAAGCCTAGCATGTGGCCTTTCTAATATGGTCAATTAGCAAATGAAACAGTATACTTTTATGCTTGATATGGATGCTATAAATGATTGTGGTATATACAGAAAGCACTTTACTTTGGTGTTATGGGTTGTAAAAGAATGCTAAATATCTACCCAAAAATGAACTCTCTCTTGAGTAAACAGGAATTATCATCGCTGACAAAAATGAAAAATTTTGACCAAGGGCAACTGTATATTTCAGTCATTCTTACTGCTGTGTTTAATAACAAAAAGTATCAACAGTGTTCATACATGCCAAATTCAGTTGTAGAGTTTGAAAAATTAAATTTTGAAATGTGATAATTTTTTTTTCATCGTAGGCTACAGACAGTAGTAGTTTGTCAGTGAAAGCTGGTGAAGTGGAGATTGGTAATCCAACCATGGAAAGTATCCGACTACAACAAGAGGAGAAACGGCTAGCTGTCATGATGATTCCGAAGAAAAAGAAACGTCTTTACGACAAAATCATGTTTAAAAGGAAACTTAAGTCTAAACAGGTAAGTTTGATGTCATAATATGTTTTGTGGAGTTGTGTTGGTCGAATTGTTAGAGTGGCTAACTTGAAATGTACAAGTTACATGTTCAGGTCAAACCGCTGCCATTTATTTCTGAATGGCTAAAGTCCTAGGGCAAAATTTGAACCACCATTCTGCTGTAGTCAACCTAGCTGTATAATTTGGGGATCTGGTAGGATAGAGGTTACTATGTAAAGGATGTAATTATATGCACTCCAGAGGCTGCAATTAATAAAGTATATTCTCCATGGAGTTGAAGAACAAGATATCAAGGGCTGTTGTGCTTTTATAGATCAATACCAGGGGTAATAATTGTAAAGCACTTGATTATAGTTTTGGAAAGTGCTTTACAAAAATTTAAAATCACAAAAAAATGGCATTAAAATAGGGGAACAATTATTGGTGATGGAAAGGAAATGAGGGTGAAAGGATTATGTGCCATATGGTTGCAGTGCAGGCTGGGAAATAAATTTCAATGACTTTGCCATTCATTCTGTATTCCAATATCCATTGTTTAGACTTTACAGTTGACCTTGGAAAGGTTACATTGTATCAAATGTATTTGTTTGTTTGTTGACCTAGAAAGGATGATAACATCTAGACTTTGACCAAAGGCTAAAATTTCAAGTTCAACATAGATGACTGATAGTACATGAACAGACAATATGCACATCAGGAGAAATTTTGTGTTTCTTTTTAAGTGTCTAATTGTAGCACCTTCAAAATGACACCTCTCTCAGTTAAAATAGATAATATCAGTTCTTTACTTATCTCACTTTTTGGTATAAAGCCGTTCAACATTAACAAAAAAAATTGTGACCACTATGGTCACAATTTTTTTGTTAATGTTTAAAATCTTTTTAAAAACTTTTTTTGTGTGCTTCATTCGATTGTTAATCATTGAAAATATGCAAAATTCATGGTGATATAATGTGATAAAATGACGTAACAAGTCTGTGATCAATTAGTAATGCTCGCTGGCAGTTTACAAATATTTGTTTCCTCGGTAACACCATGATTTGTTTTTTTCTAAACTACTGATTTCATGTGGTTTGTATTGTTAGTGTGTACTATGTTTGTGGTACAGGCAAACTAGGCATTGTAAGTTATAAAGTTACAATAAGTCATTTCAATTTCATAATTAGATACTGTTGATGCTGTGTGGGTACACTCAGCTGTGTGTGTTAAACATGTGATGTGATAAGTGGATGCTTAAAGTAGAAGTTATGACATGTATGCACTGTATCAAGATAGAACTTAACCTTTCGAAGCACTACACGCAATTGATAATTAGTGAAATTAAAACTGAAGTGTTCGTCCACACCTGTTGACTTGTTCACCAGTCTGGTGTTCTGGGTTGGTCACATGACTCATCACTGGAATCAGTTTTACTGTCACTAATTATCAAATGTGTGTAGTGTTTCAAAAGTTTAAGTTTTATCTTGATACAGTAACTTCCACAGATGAGCTTGCATCAATATGTATATACAGTGTAGGAGATTTTACTTAATTCAAACTGATTACCGTACATTTAGACTGGTTTTTGTAAAATTGTGCTGTTCTGACAGTGAGTGAACCTAAAACTGATATGATATGATGGAACAGAATTTATGCAAGTTTGAAGACTAATATTGAAAACTGTCTGTCTACAGCTCTGGTCAGTGACTCTGATAGCTCTATATGCTTCTCACTACAGAAGCTTGTAAGCTATCAGTCACACACATCAGCACTGTAGACAGGCTACTGTCTTCACATCCAGCCTTGCCTTGTACTGTCGTGGCAACCAGCCTTGTATGAATGTCGTCAGCCATGATAGAATTTGTACAGCTATGATAGGAGACTCAGATCCTGTTTTCACTGATTTTAAAATCAGCACTTTCTGAGTCACCTGTGTTTTCGGGAGATCACTATGTTGATACATATCATTGACTGGAAGATGTCTTTTCTGGCAGCTGTCTATCAAAAACAAAAACAACGAGTTTTGATGTATGCGTACAAAAGTTTGTTGACCTTTGAACTCTGAACTATCATGAGGCCAAAATATTCACACTTTGAACTATTATCTGTTCAAAATATTTACAAATGTATGACAACATAATGTACTTCGACACCTAAAAAAATTGAAGAGAAAAACAGAAAAAATGAGATAGTGGCAACAGTGGTTTCATTTTTGAGGTTCTCCATTTCAATCAAGTCTGGAATAGGAAGAATGTAGATGAGAAAATTGAAAAATACCGCCAATGGCGTTGTAGCACAACTGTACAGTTTTTTAAAATGTTTATCCATATGGTAGTCCATGCTAACAAGAAGTGTTCATTTGTTGAATGACTATCCAGTAGCCTATCCAACCATGTTGCTATCTTTATGATATATGCTATCATTTGGCTGTTGCTTTGGGCGTGGTCATGTTGTTAGATATATTTGCATACATTTTTTGAATGTTTATTCAATTGTCTATTAATCCCTGTTGTTATCTTTGCAATATATGTGATCATTTGGCTGTTGCTATGGGCGTGGTCTTGTTGCTAGGCACATTTGCATACATTTTTTGAATGTTTATTCATTTGTCTTTCTATTCCTGTTGTTATCTTTGCAATATACGTTATTATTTGGCTGTTGCTAGGGACGTGGTCTTGTTGCTAGGCAAATTTACATACATTTTTTGATTGTTTATTCAATTGTCTACTAATCCCTGTTGTTATCTTTGTGAAATACACGACCGTTTGGCTGTTACTATGGGCGTGGTCATGGTTGCTAGGGTATTTGCATACATTTTTTGAATGTTTACTCATTTGCCTACCAGATGATGCTTTTATTTGACCAAAATATACTGCCATTTGGTTGTTGCTAAGGGTGTGGTCATGGTCGCTAGGGCCAATTTTCTCAATGTTTTGAAGAAAATCTGCAGAATAACACTTTCAGAAACATCTCACCAAGTTTCAGACTCAGTGACAACGTACTTTTTGAGATATAAGTTTTTGACCAAAAATCACATTTTTGGACCCAAATCACACACCTGTGATGCGATCATTTTGATTTGAACAATTTCCCAACTAGACACCCAAGGTAATGGACCCACCAAATATCATGGCAATAGGTTCAGCGGTTTTTGACTTTAAGTTGTTTACACACACACACACACATCCACACACACACACACACACACACAGACAGACAGACAGACACCGGGCGATCCCTATAGCACTACTGAACAAGTTCAGTTGTGCTAAAAACAAGGTATCAAGTCAGCAGATACACCATGCTTTATAGAAGAAATCTGAATAATTTTGTGTTTCAATGTATTTGCAGGCAAGAAAGCTGACAGAGAAGAGGAAACAATATGACAAGGAGATGAAGAAAAAAACAAAGACAAAAGCTTCTGATTAAACAACTCCAAGGAGTTTCCATTCTACCTGCATCATTCTACATATACACCTAAACATAGCCCAAAGACTTGGATATCTGACTTGACATACTGGCTTGACAGTATATAGCCCAGAGACTTGGCTATCTGACTTGACATACTGGCTTGACAGTATAGCCTAGAGACTTGGCTATCTGACATGACATACTGACTTCATGACAGTATAGCCTAGAGACTTGGCTATCTGACTTGACATACTGGTTTGACAGTATAGCCCACAGACTTGGCCAGCTAACTTGACATACTGGCTTGACATTATAGCCCATAGCTATCTGACTTGACATACTGGCTTGACAGTATATGTTCTGGTGGCCAACATTTTCAAACCAGATAGTGTCTTGACTGACAGACACCTATAACAGTAGCTAACATTTTTCAACATAGGGCTCATCAAAATGTATTTTCACTTTTAGTGATCATGTGAAAGTTTTTGGCCAAGTCGTCACCATCTTATGGATTCTAGAATTTTTACCGGGCAACTGAGATTCTGTGTTATCTTTTGATTGTAAAGTAACAGATACAATATATTAAATACCATTATCTCATACAAAGACATGTGTCCTCATTTTTTTTTCGTGTGACCTGACAAAAATAAACAATTTTTTTCCTTCACTCCAGTTGAGTATTTGAACAAGTGAAGGAAGACCTTGTATAAGATAAGGTTCTATCACATCACCTTGGTGTCTATTTGGTGTACTTGCTTTAACAGGGTCTTATCAAATTTCCTGCCAAAAAGTTAATATAACAGGTCATTTCTATAAATTAGATCCCTATATTAAATTAAAATGAAAAAACATGTTGAAAAAATGTGTTTTGCTGGTCAGTGCTACCACAAGGACCCCAGGAACTGTTACATATTAATAAATAAACACAAAATATGTATGGGTAAAGAAATATTTTAAACTAATGGCTATCTATATGTATATATATATGTCTATAAGGGCCTGTATACTATTGAAATAATATACTTTGTTTCTATATATACTATCTATACAAACAACAGGTATATTAACCCATGCACAAGTCAAGTTGAACAAAAAATATGGAATATATACTCTGGTGGTCGTTCTATGTCACAACAACACATGTCTAAGTCACTGGTTCTGCTGTGTTTGAAATATGAGTTAAAATGTTCAAAATATGATCTAGGGGTATCAACTATTGAGAATTTCCTATCATTCTGGTTTAAAACTTTTATATGACAAAAAAAATGTACCCAAAAAATAAATGTTATTTGAAGTGTTTGTTGGCAAAATTGTGCAGTATGCTTTGAATGGATGGATTAGTAACAACTAACATGTTGGACATGGGTAGAACTACAGTAGTAGCATATACCAACAGTGTTTAATGGTTACAAGCTTGGTACCAAACAAGACCTTTGACCTTTGTCAACAACTTTTGAACTCTGAAGAGGGACTGCCAAACTCTTGTTTTCTGGAATGGAAACCCTCCATATTAGCTGTTGATTTAGCTGACCAGCAGGAAGTGTAATTTGCATTTCACATTCAAATAAGTTTGTGAAGAGTATAGCATTTTCAAAATCCACAAGCATTTGACTGGTACATAGGACAGTTTGAGAAGATGAATGCTTCGGATTGAAAACTGTCAGTCTTGTTCACTCTTGTTATAATGTGGCATGGTTGATTCACTTCGTAAGTAATAAATATCACTCACCTAGTAATACTATGGAGATGTTCTCTTTGTGGAAACCTTTGAAGAAAGTTGTTACTACATCCCTTCATACTTCAAATGAACTTAGCCAACAAACATAGTAACTACAAAGAATCTGGAGTACTTGAAGTCAGTGAACATTTGCCATTTCTGAGGAAGGGTTTCATCGGCTGACCAAGTTACAGTGTTTCCAATCAAAGTCTGACAAACTACTGCAACATATTGATACATTAACAAAGTAGGTCTGTGTCTTTGTACAGAATTTAGTAGCGTCAGATCAAAGATGTCATCACTGATAACTTCAATCATAACAAATTTCAAATTTGGTGCCTCTTACTGTTACCAAGGTTTGTTGTCTAATACATCACTCTGTAATCTAGCCATGATATCTACCAATACACCAGGTTTATTTGCAACAGTGAACATTGTGTGCCCGTTCGGCAGCACTGTCAAAGTAAACTGTAATTCAACTCTGCTGCTGAGTAGACAATGTTGTTACTATTACAGCTAAATCTACATCAATGCATCCAGGCAAGTATCAAAAAGTAGTACTTCATCGTTCATACTTCGATTGGAAGCACTGTAATAGAAATTATGATAACGTTAGGAAGTCATGATGAATGCACTGCTCAGCAATCAACATGGTATTTTGGGCTATGTGACACCCTTGCGAAACACAGTATTGACAGATAAAGCTATGCAATAAGTGGCCAAAAAAGTGTAATGTAAGTGATGTGGGTGTGCATTGTACATGCTTGTAAGTTGTATACAAGTAAATGAAACTTCTACAGAGAAATCAAAACTCTTACACTACTTTGGGAATCTTTTTCAACTTTAAAATATTTGACTTGGTAAAGCCTTCATGTATTCTCCCCATCAACAAGTTTGGATTCTCGGAAAGGAAAGGCCACACACATGATAAATAAAGAACACGCTGTTGCAATGATTATTAATTTTATTTTTTAAAAATTATAATCCAAAAATTGAAGGTTCAATTTCAAGCAAATGTTTTAAATCAAACTGATCATTATTCAACATTCTTTCTACAAAATTGAAAAATGTTCCTGGATATTTTCTTTTTGATATCTCCCTGGCTATTTATTTTTGTTCACATATATATGAATATTTTTTTTCTGTAGGCACCCAAAATGACATGTCTGCATGCCAATCTGTTTTGACAGAGCAAGTTTTCTGGCCAGGTTTCAAGAGTATTACATATATTGCTGGTCTGAATGGCACCAAAGGTTATTCCACTGCTACTGCTGTATATGACCAGATTCAGAAACTTCCTATCAAATTAACCCTGTTAAGACAAGCCTTCACTGAAGACATACCCCCCAACATTTAAACTTGCAAATATTACTAAATAAAATTGACATCTGTTAAGCAGCAAAGGGACAATCCCACACAAGCTCAATACACTACTTTCGTTCCTTTAGGAGAATCACCCCTCCCCCTCCCCCTAAACAACCATTCACAAGTGCAACATCAGCACATTTACATATGATGTAAGCCATGATTAAAATTGTAGCGGTCACACCACTATGATCGATGCAATGTAAAAACATGATGGTAAACACATTAAAATACTACTGGAAACCCAGCACTGTATCTCACATTAGAAGTAAATTTAAATCAACTTCTCAACATCTTGGTGGTAAATACAGAACCTGTTATCATTGAAGGCATGAAAAGTTTCGAAATTTGATTAGAAGTGTGAAAATGAAGTTCAGCAATCGTACTGATGCCAGACCCCCCCCCCCCCCAAAATGAATGAAGTTTGTTTATTGAGCTTGTGTGACATTGTGCCATCATCACTAAATAAGCTGTTCTTTTTATCACTTTGCTTGCCAAACCAGACGTTATTACAAGCAAAATTTAAAATACATAAGACAAGGTACCGATCAACTGAAAGTTGCACAATCTAGCCCGTACAGAAAAGTGGTTGTTTAGCTTTCGAAATTAGGAACTTAACAATAGAGAATTGATTTATGCCGTTTACCATTAAAAATGATTTCAAAGAAATACTACTCTGGCAGTCAAGGTTTAGTGTACTAGGATTATACTCAACTAAAACTACTGGTGTGACATATTGGCACCACAGTTACCCACTTGTCAAATCCACCATACTGACAACAATAATTTTAGTTTGTATCTCGGCGTACCAAGCCCTTGATTGCCAGAGTACATGTAGTATCAATGCATGAGTTGAGGTCTGAAGAGAACATAAATTGACACATTTGTCAAATCGTGAATCATTCAACAATACTTCCTCATAATTTTAACCGAATATCTTTATTCAGGTACAGAATATTTCAGTAAGAATTTGGTTTCACTAATCTCTTCATGTCTGGGACATTTCAATATTTATTCAATTGGTTTGACCAAATTTACCAGGATCTTGTCCCGTATGGAATACACAAGTTATTACTCAGTACTTTAACATTTTGGAAAGAAAGTGATATCTGAAACCTCAACTTTGAAGGTAATGAGTTCAGATGTTGGAATATAATATAATATTTTGCACTTTACAATTTTTGAAGGTCAACATTCTACATTATTAATTTCATTTCGATATAATTTATGTGAAAATTTTTCATGATTAATACACTGCTTAGCTGTGTGGTCTGTTTACAGGACCTTTTTGCACTCAACTTTTCATAATATTATGTCATGGAATCGTCTCTGCCCACTTTTTTTCAGCCATCTTGGATTTACCCAGGATTCATAGTAAGGTCATGGGTCACAACCTTCACAAGTACCTATATTTGTCTTGAGATTAATTTGGAAATTAAATACAAAATTAGAGTACGACTTCGCATGGGTATTTGATATTCAAATTAAGCAGAAACCCAAGATGGCCGAAATAGATTTAATTTTAAATTAACACTATGTATCTGTTATTCTTACTCTCTTGTTGAGTAACTTTGGATTGCAGGAGGCAAGTAGTCTAAAGTTAAAAAGAAGTCATAGAGTATGCAAGGACGTCGGAGAAAGATGCAGGTTACAAAATAAACAGCTGGTGGCAATTTACATATAGCCGTTACTGTTGAGTTGGGTATTTTCTTTGGTACACTAGAGTTGCAGCATTATCAACATAACCCACTACTCCAATGCCAATCTCAAATCCCATCAAACAAAGCTCAATCTTCTTCCGCCAATATTGCTTTTTTGTGTGTAAGTATAGTTCTGAGTTCTCTTGGTTGTTTCACAGATTGCCGAGTTTTTCTCCAAAGCGTATTTTCTGTCCTGATTCA
This sequence comes from Glandiceps talaboti, assembly GCF_964340395.1. NCBI lineage: Eukaryota > Metazoa > Hemichordata > Enteropneusta > Spengelidae > Glandiceps > Glandiceps talaboti. The sequence goes on along the minus strand of NC_135566.1, from coordinate 15,347,378 downwards.
ATAGTGAAGTCAAAATCTTTTGGTGCTTCAAATATCAACACAATTGTAGAACCAAGATTGAATTCACCTAGATTTTCTCCTTTCTTCATCGGGATACCTTCTTCTCGGTGTTGACAAGTTAGGTTTTTATCATGGAATGTATTCTTGTCAAATTTACCTACCATATTGGTTGACAGATCCTACAAGATAACCAAACAGAACATCAGATCACAACAACCAATCAGAGCCTGTCAATGATGTATATGCAAATGTAATATGCAAATTCAGTGTTATGACCATTTTAGCTAGCTCACCCTGTATTGTAAACTAGATTATGTGTCAGTGCTACCATTATAATTAATCAATGATGGTACGTATTCTTGTACTTGTAGGTGAAATTTACCTGCATTCCTGCAAATAACATGACTTTGACTGTTATGGACAAAAAGTACCTTCATTCCCATAAACTGCAGCCATTTTCACAAAGATTTGGCTGAGCAGATCATTTGTTTACCTTTATTTCATAATATGATGCATATGTACATGACATGTGATGGTACCTGGGGTACTGGTCATTCTTGATTATGTTCAAGTGTTTACCTTTGTTTCATAAGATATTGATTTGGTTGTGCAGTCTGTGTGATGTGTGGAAAATTTTCAATCAGCATTACAGGTCAATAACCTCATCTTTCAAAGGTCAAAGGTTACACAATGTTACTGTCTTCATAAAGTTTCACACACACGCATGCACACACAGCTTCATTCAACAACAGATTTTCAAGGGAACACTGGATTTCGATGCTTTCACTTTTGAAAATGTTGATGACCATAATTCATATACTAACCTTATCACAGTATATTTTAATGGAGCCTACATTGGTTGCACCTACTGCTGCCATTGAAAAGAAGCCATGCTTCCATTGACCATAGAGAACAACTCTCTCATTGTAATTAAATAGCCCTTTGATCCATCTAGCAATGCCTGGAGACACTGAAAACAGTTCACCTATAGAATGAAACAAGTAACGAGTAGTGTAATTAGTAGATATGCAATTAAAACTACCTTGTTATCCTGCTGGTTTATACAAATTCTTACAACTGCAATATGCTATACACACCAAGTATCATCATGTGACTTAGCAGACACAGGTATGTATTATTTGAGCAATGAATATTCAATGACTCCTTAGTACTTACTACCTTCAAATAAATAGTCATGAATATTACGCCATCTTGGAACTGACTGATGCCTACTTCATTATTTACCAGGGAAGTGTCTTCTATATGCTATAGTGTATACTATACAATGATATAAGCTATTGTTTTATTACTTACCAGGGAAGTGTCTCCTATAAGCTACAGTCCAATCAACAGGAGAATGAAATCTATGGTAGTCACCAGGTGCTAAGTACACTATACAATGATATAAGCTATTGCCTGGTTGAACAGTGACTGACTCCTGGTAAGCTTCATCTGACACCTATGAAGAAAACAAAAACATATATATATGTAAGAAACTTAACTGAGGTCTTGGATCTTGTTTCCAGTCTTAATAAAACAACCACAAGTTTACTGATTAGAGAAATTGCAATTGATGCAAATTCAGAGTTTACCACCATAGGGTTTTCTCAAAGCATATCGGCTGATTTGAATATGAACATAACCTATTGTTATGCTGATTAGTTTCTATTGTTTGGAGACATCCAAGTACACACTGGGGGGTTTGAATATGACGTATACTGATGAGGCAAATTAATGGCTACCGACATACTCTTTGTGCATACAAAGAATATGAATTTGTGGTACCAGGTGAAGTATGGAGGTTGAAAATGTACCAGACAGAAAAATGGCAGACTTATATGTACATTGCATATCTTGAAAAATTAGTCTTATGAATACATGTTAAGATTGATTGGTACTTACTTCCATGTCTGACATATAGTTAGATGCTGCCTTGTCATTATTGTTTGTCCAGGTATTTGGTCCTAGGAATACTTTCAATGAATAAGTTACACCTTTTACTTGTTCCACATGACTTCGTACTACTTTACCAAAATGTAGTACTTTACCATCTGCAGGACTGACCTGGAAGAAAACCAATATACAACTGTTCAGTTTCTGGAGCTGGTTAATCCTGTTTTTATCCCAACTTGTAGTTTTTGGTGTACAAACAAATACCCCCTTAGTTAAAAAGGCTGTACATCTTACTGACTGACAACTACATTCACAATTAGACATACATATACCCCTATTCAAGAATCACATAATATTTTCTAGCGGTTCGCAGAAAAGTGTGAAAATATTGTTTTTGTGGGCATGGTTAATGTAGTGCAGGGGGCATATGGGTTTTCGTGTGAAATGCATGTTAATTTTATGAAACATATATGGTTACGTTCATTATAGGACCACATATAAAAAAATACATGTTGGCAATTTTTATCTTCAAAATTAGTCTTAGGGGGCTAAAAATAAAATGAGGCCCCAAGACCCTATTCTTAACCATTGGTTAGGCAATGAAAACCCATGAATCCATGTGATTATAGTCAACTTCCATTGATCCAAACTCAAATTTTACAGAAGAGGATATGAACAATAAGCTCCAAAGCTTCGTTTTATTTATTGATGTAGTAACTAATGGATATGCAATATCATGTCTGGTAGCACAGAATTTTTCTTTCGACAAGGCGTGAAGGAACAGCAATCTAAAGTTTTGCCTTTATTCAAGGCATTCGGTTTACATCTGATATAAACATATTTTTGATCAATAGCATAGCATCAATTGAATCGTTACTATACAAAGTTATGTATTCGAGTGAATAGACCCAATGATTTTTATTCAAAACTACTGTCTAGTCTCTCACTCACGCCATTATGTCGTATGCATTGTCTACGTTTCTACTAGTATAGCTATTTGGTTGGAGTTACATGTCAATTCAAGAGAACAACATGAATAGACGTGTTCTCCGCTGTTACATTTGATTACGTTATTTCATCGAAATTCTAAAATAAAACAGGATAAAGGACAATGTAGCATAAAATAAAGATGATAAATTCAGTATCTGAAGAATATCTTTTCTAATATTTCAAAGGAACAATATGAATATTATACATATTTAGTTTAGTTATTCAGCGTGAAGGCACTCTTACATTCGATTACGCAACGAACTTCCTCTTGGTCAGTCATGAATAAAGGTTGAAAGTAACAGCAGAGACACATCTGTTGTAAGTATTCATTGCAGATTTGAATGTCGTGTACTAGTATATGTTTTGTTGTATTGTCATGTGTGTTGGCGATTTTTCGCCCAAAACTCAACATATAATCTATACACTGAAAGTTTATTTTTAGGACCAGACAGACTATTACGTTGCATTATATAAGGTTACACTCAAATGTTATGTTACAACATGACAAACTTTCACAGACACAGACAAACTGATAAAAGAGTCGCGTGAACCACAGACAAGTACATGTATGTGCATGAACCTACAACAGAGGGGCGCGCCCAGTGTTGTTTTTGTACCAATATTTGTCAGTTTGATAGTGATAAGAAGTAGACTTTTTTCGTTCTGATCACAGGCGTTTCTATATAACTCCTGCAATGGTAGTATATGTACAAATATACAGCGTCAAAATGATTTAATGTGTATGTATACATATAATGGGAATATTGATTAACGTTCAGTATATGCAGTTGTCATGGGGAGGGTCATGTTTTACAAAATGGGACAAAGGGGAGGGTCACTTTTTACGAATGGAGAATGGGGGAGGGTCATGTTTTTCAGACCATGTGTGATTTCCTCCGCCCCCTGTAAATACTGAAGGCTCCCTAAACCAACCAGAGTATTCATAGTAACTGAAATAATTCATGGTTGGCATACATTTTTGAAAGAATAGCAATCAGCAACATCAAACAATACAGGAAATCAAATAAACCTGAAGCATCATACATAATATGCAAATAAATAAGCCAGAATTTATAATATTGTGATTAAAATACAAAATTATACAACCGTCTACAAGTTTATCGTCTACAGGATGCCCATAAGTACATTTATACAGATATAAAGCAATCGTACAGTTCACATATTTTAATTTGCCATCAATATACAGAAAAACCATGATTTTACATCATTTATGAAATTGCTGCAAAAATTACCCTTAATATTGAAATAAAAATTGCCAACATATATTTTTTAATTGCTCAAATGATGGGGAACACAATGAGATATGTTGGCAAAAATTAACATGAATTTCACACGAAACCCAAAAATCTGCCATATGCCCCCGCACTAATGTAGCTATGTTGAGCCTTAGAGAGGCTTTTGAAGTTTTGTTCTTTTGGATACAAATGAAGTAAAATAAGTGGCAAGGTGATGCCACAGTGATGTTGATGTAATCTCGTGTGGTGGGGTTTTCATGACCAGTGATTGGTTACAAGTTTGGGAGTCATTTGATTGGCTACAGCATTAGACGGTTAGCGTGACTTCGAGAAGTGGTGCCATTCCAGGCTCATGCACGTAGGTAGGAGGCAGACATGGCAAGGGGCCAACCACCCCCCCCCCACCCCCACCCCCCTCCCACTACCACCACCTCTTTTGTAATATTCCAGAATTTTCTCTTTCTTGAGAAACACATGATATATCAATAACAATCAATGTCTTGTGGTACACTTGGTAACACTTGTGCTTTTCTGATTCTTTCCAATGCAATGTAAGGTTTTTTCTCTGTTTTTTTTAGTGCCAAGTGATAAACCATGTGAGGTTATTGACATATAAAATGTTCAAGCATCTACATACTATAACATACATATCTTGTACTGATTTGATATTGTGCTTCCTAACCCAAGAATAAAACATGAGAGCTTCCTCCTCCAGAATAAAACATGAGAGCTTCCTCCAGAATAAAACATGAGAGCTTCCTCCAGAATAATACATGTGAGCTTCCTCCTCCAGAATAAAACATGTGAGCTTCCTCCTCCAGAATAAAACATGAGAGCTTCCTCCTCTATGTATTGTACTCCGAGGTTAAATTCTGCAAGTTACATGCTTTGTTTATATGTTACTTGTACGCCAACACCTTTATTTTGAACACAACTTGAGTATTTATTTATAGTATTATATCCAGCATGATTTCAATTAGATCGCATGGCCTGAGAATGGAATGTTGCACAGTAAATGAATAAACAACTACTTGAATGCTACAAAAACCTTATTTTATGGATTCATAAATCTTTTCATAAGTCTTTTTGGTGATCACAAATTTCTGAAATCGATAGACTTCTTTCCCATTTGGTGGTTGTTGTCACAACCAGAAATGATCGTACATTTTAATGATTTGACGAACTCGCATTGATTAAGTTTACGACATGGGAAAAAGGTGCGGTGGGGAGGAGTTATGAAATATTTGTTTTAGTGAAGCATATTATACTCTATGGGATATACAACCCATACCACCAAAGTAAAGCGTTTTCTGTATGTACCACACTTGTTTATAGCATCCATATCAAGTGTTTCATTTGCTAATTGACCATATTAGAAAGGCCACATGCTAGGCTTGTAAATATACAAATTGAAAGAGTATACTTTTACACTTGATATGAATGCTATATAAATGAGTGTAGCACATAGAGAAAGTGCTTTACTTCAGTGTTACTGGTTGTAAAAGTTTAGGGTATCTGAAAACATGTTTGTTGTAATGGAATGATCACTATAAGAGGGGTCATAGTACTGAGGTTTACGTTTCAGAGTATATACTATATGGTAGGTCAATGTTTTTTTATCGACTAAGATATGTTGTGTTGTTCAGCCCTCTCAGGTTTATTAACTTAGTGAGTGCACGCAACGTCTATATCTTACAGACCATGGTTTTAGTGAATGGTAAACTTTCACAAGGTTATACAAGTTATTTTTAGGTAATGAAATCAACCTTTGGTATGCTACAATCATAATTCAATTCCTTGATGATTACGCCACTTAGTACAGTCAATATTATTGCAATAGGTCTTATGATAGATCATGAGGTGTCTGAAACTGATGATACATTGTGTTTACAAAACAAAATGTCCGACAATTCTCAAATATAATTACAGTCCTGCTTGTAGATGAACAGTCTGCATGGTACACCTGTGACAGAGAGATGGCGGAATGGCACGATGCATCTTACAGTCTAGCAGACGGAGTACAGTACATAATTCTGACGTTGTCACTAAAGATTTGCGGACATCATGGCATGGATAGCCTAGAATCTGGACAATTAGGGATTTTGAATTTTGGTTTCCCCAACTTATAGTTGTAATAGGGAAATAACAGATTCAAAACTTTCATTTGTATGGATTTCAGGCTATAGCTGGGACTATTGTAGTTGTGGCAATTAGACAGTTGATTTATCACTTAATTTTTTGCTGCTGGACCAGTAAATTCTTTAGTTACTTGCATTGCTAGCAAGTCCAGGTTTAGTGCCTATTTATTTGCAGTCAGAGAAAGGACAAGGGGATTGTCAGAATCAAGTCCTAACTCACTCTGTCTGCTACAGTGCTAGTCTAGTTTCTGACAGACTGTATTCCATACAGTTATCATCATACTATACTGTCTAGTCAATCCCATTACTCAAGGCGTTAATTGTGGTTCAACCCCACGGTGGGCGAAGGGTGAACGGCACACGTCAGTAGTAATCCATCACAAATTAACAGGCTGTCGTCATCTTTCTTATGTCTCTAGGATCTAGGACTGATATGATATGAAAATGTCTAACCACCTCCTGTCTGTTTAAACTAAAATCATGTGGGGACGAGACAACATCATCATGTTTATATGAATGCTGTTGGGGGGAGCACAGAATTCTGTGCGAGAGTAACGGGATTGACTAGATGGTATAGTATGCAGATAACATAGTACGGAATACAGTCCATCAGGAACTAGACTATCTGTATGCAAGCATGGCTAAGATTATTTCACACATACTTTTATTACTTTATAAGTACTTGATATGTCCAAATGACAAATGAAAAGCTTCAACATTCACAAAACTATATTAATATTAATATTAAAAATTTAATCAGTAAAATTCATCCTTACAAATTTGTGATGTCAAATGCCAAACCTAAAAGTCCATTTTTATAAAAAAAACAATTCTCTATATTTATATACCATGTAGTTTATGTTTTCAAAATAAATATGATACAAATATCGTTATCTGTAATCAATAAACTTCTTATCAGTTATATTTAAGGACTGTATTTAGGTAGTTCTTGACCTTTGACCTATCTGACAGCTATAGAACTAAATCTGTACTGGGTTCAAAGATCTAATGACGGACAATATCCTGTTCAATATATTGTGAGTCACACAATAACAATATACTCCCTTCTAAAAACTTGTCCACCATCATATTTTCATATCATTCAAAATTTATTATTTTTTTACTTTTAGAGTCAAGCAATTACCACAAGGTCCTATTTTGATATGACACATCATGGTCAATATCTAAATTTTTAAATACGTACTTGACCACTCAAAATACACATTTTACTTTTTTGAGTCAAGAAATTAACAATCCCATTTTTTTCTTTCAATAACACTCTCGGCTCCACACCAATCCAAGATACTAAACTATATTCAATAGTAAGATTCAAAGCCACGGATAGCATCTAGCCTACCCAAAATTATGAACAGGGACACCCCTGGACCATATTTCATTTTAAGACACTTGTCATGTACAGGAGAATCTAGTCTAGTGCTATCTGGGGCATCAACTCTCATGATCTCTCTTTATAGAGATGATTTGATATCATATTAGCACATGGAGTAAGAGGAGTCTGGCAACCAAATTAATACACAGAATAAAAATTATGGTACTTACAACACTGTGTTCTTTGTCTAATGGTCGAACACTTGGCTTCAGTTGTCTGCGAAAAAATTCTTGTAAATTTTTATAATACTGTAGATCTTCTATTGCAGCTTCAGAGATATTACAATTAAATAACCAGACATAAAGTTGATAGATTGGTGTCCTCAACCACTGTGGTACTTCTACATTGTTCACTTGGCCCCAAAGGCGTGATGTAAAACGAAGAGGAATTTTTCTGTACAAGTTGATCTGTCGATGAAAAAAAAGATAAACAAAATATACAAGTGAAACATAGAAAGAAATAAGCAAAGCAAAATTTGCATATTTACTACATAATAATACAACTTGCTGTAATTTCCCAAAACAAAGTTACAAATAAACACAAAAAAATTTACACTGAAAATTTTTGCCATCTTACCCTCTGGCGACTAGGTGCTGTCCTTAACAGCAACAACAACTGTAACTGTGCTGTTGTGAGAGGCAGACGTTTGCCAATTTTAGATCTCCACTTTGTCAACCGTTTCATTGGAAATTTCAGCACCGAAGAACTAAATTTAAACTTTTTGGGCAATTTCAATCTTTTGGGAGTCATCCTACCGCAGAGTCTGACAGCAGACGACAACTGCTTCTTTAGAATTTTCATATTGTATGATAATTCCACACTACAAAATAGTCCACAGGATATAAACTGTCAACAACAACTACTGAGAAATATGAATTCTGTGTACAATTATATAATAACTTCACAACTAAAAATAATCCTCAATGACGCATGATTAAATGACGGTGGTTCAGTCGAGGTTGACGCTTGAATAACGTAAATACTGATATATATAGAAAAGAGATGTATATGCCTGTACTGTACTCCCGATATGTTTTGCTACAGCTCATTAGCATACAATTGTATTCCCCTACACATCATTTTACAAACAAACAACATTTCATAACCTGTGATGACCTTTATACTTTAATATATTCTTTCCCTACAACAACTAGTTTGACCCTGCATCGAAATCAAAAGCATCAAAAAGCATCAAAATCATTCATTCCTAGCGTGTTCAATTCCAAAGTCCATTATGTCCCTCACTGATCTATGCTTCCTCGGCCATACTAAAATGGAACAGCCCGACGTGCTCGGTTCCTGTTTCTATGCATTGTGGGTAAATCTGAAACATCAGGAGATGTGTGATGTCACAACTCACCCCATGTTTCGCAACATGCTGACTGCATACTTAATGAGATACACACAACAGGCAACAGTTGTAACATGCCATAATGCCTGATACTTCACTACAAAGTCAGAGAATAAATCTCAGTTTCAAACAAACTGAATTCCCTTCTTCCCTGGGATTTTAGAAAATATATGTATAAAAATTATTGGTGTTTTTAAAAAAAAAAATTGTTTAAACCTCAGATAAAGACACCATCATTTTTTTAAATAACTTGTATGTCGTATGGTTCATTGGTTGCCTGTCAGTCTGCTGGGTTAACTTGAAAGACCACATATATAGTTCTAAAATAATTATACATAATCTAATTTTTTTAGTAGGAAAGACATCAGGCCCAAAAAACATTTACAACAAGCTGCCTCAAAAGCAGAAGAGATACTATGTATATTTTCAACAGATAAGAATTAATAGTTCAATGCCCTTTCCAAGGTTACAAATTTCCTAAAACATGAACAAGTTTCTACATTGCCCTTTGTGGAAGGTGACCTATCTTAATCAGTTACTGCTCAGTGCTGGATTATCTTGAACAAGTATTCTCTGTGGGGGCAAGATGACAGTCCAGATCATCAAAAAGCCAAGTATAAAACTGAACACAATCTTTGACCTCGAGATATATAGACTCAACCCTCAGTGTATCAAGCTCCTAGCTGTACTATTTGATAGGTTGACTTCACTTTAGAATAATGCATAAAATTTTTTTTTTGAAATATAAGAGCAACAACATGCATGATTCATTAACAGAAAACATGTCAAATTTTATTTGTGAATACTGAGAGTGAGACATTGAAATTTAGGTAGTTTGAAAAAAAAAATCAAATAGTCTATATTATAATTATTGAATTGAACTGACTTCTTTATTCACCTGTTTTGTGGTGATAACAGTGAACTTGAGGATTGAATGTAAAGTGTATTATGCCTACAGTTATTTTGTTTTGTTTGATCATAGATAGTAGTGCGGGGGCATATGGCAGATTTTTGGGTTTCGTGTGAAATTCATGTTAATTTTTGCCAACATATCTCATTGTGTTCCCCATCATCTGAGCAATTAAAAAATATATGTTGGCAATTTTTATTTCAATATTAAGGGTAATTTTTGCAGCAATTTCATAAATGATGTAAAATCATGATTTGTCTGTATATTGATGGCAAATTAAAATATGTGAACTGTACAATTGCTTTATATCTGTATAAATGTACTTATGGGCATTCTGTAGACGATAAACTTGTAGACTGTTGTATAATTTTGCATTTTAATCACAATATTATAAATTCTGGCTTATTTATTTGCATATCATTTGCATATTATGTATGATGCTTCAGGTTTATTTGATTTCCTGTATTGTTTGATGTTGCTGATTGCTATTCTTTCAAAAATGTATGCCAACCATGAATTATTTCAGTTACTATGAATACTCTGGTTGGTTTAGGGAGCCTTCAATATTTACAGGGGGCGGAGGAAATCACACATGGTCTGTTAAGAAAAACATGACCCTCCCCCATTCTCCATTCGTAAAAAGTGACCCTCCCCTTTGTCCCATTTTGTAAAACATGACCCTCCCCATGACAACTGCATATACTGAACGTTAATCAATATTCCCATTATATGTACACATACACATTAAATCATTTTGACGCTGTATATTCGTACATATACTACCATTGCAGGAGTTATATAGAAACGCCTGTGATCAGAACGAAAAAAAGTCTACTTCTTATCACTATCAAACTGACAAATATTGGTACAAAAACAACACCGGGCGCGCCCCTCTGTTCATGCACACACATGTACTTGTCTGTGGTTCACGCGACTCTTTTATCGGTTTGTCTGTGTCTGTGAAAGTTTGTCATGTTGTAACATAACATTTGAGTGTAAGCTTATATAATGCAACGTAATAGTCTGTCTGGTCCTAAAAATAAACTTTCAGTGTATAGATTATATGTTGAGTTTTGGGCAAAAAATCGCCATCACACATGACAATACAACAAAACATGTCCTAGTACACGACATTCAAATCTGCAATGAATACTTACAATAGATGTGATCGTGGAGTTTGTAGTTTAGCAACTCCGCTTGCGTACGGTCCTTTTCGAATTCTCTTGAACTGATTTTGAAATCTAAACGACAGAAGTCGCTTGTTATCAAGTGTACATACACACATTAAAAATATTCCTTTTCAGATCTGGCATCTGGTTTTAATATGTATCTACACATGTAGTATTGAATGCTGGACAGGTACATTCTACACAGGATATAGAGTCCAAGTTTAGGTCTACACAAAATTAGAAATTTTACCTCAATATTAGCATACAAGTTACATAAATTGGATCTCCTGCAAATATTAGATAGAAAAGAAACATCACTCAGTAAAACACATTTTAGAAACCTTCAGAATGTTTCACCCCCACTTTTGACCAATTGAGATACATTCTAGAGCAATGGAAAAAGTCAATATGGCAGCTACTTTAGAATGTTTTTGTTATTTGTTCTGTATTCAGTTCTCCCTCTATGTTCTGTAGAAATATCATGTTAAAAAGTAAATGAATCGTTGTTAAAGGCATTTCATGAGTGCTCATTAATTTCCCACTTTGCAATGGTGTCAAAATGAGATAGACTTAGTCATCAAGTTGGCATGTGACTACTTATTCCCAGCAATAAAGGTTATTTGTGTATGAGAATTACCAAAAGATGTAGAAGGGTACATTCCATGTTGTTTATGTTGAGGATTTGAATGTCAGATTTTATTTGAGTAATAAAAAACTTGGAATGATGGCTAACAATGCAATAAAATTTGATTTAAGATACTATTTTCTGGTGAGTTGGTGGTTGGGGTTGGGTGGTACATTAGAATGCATCTCTGCTGTTACTTTCAACCTTTATTCATGACTGACCAAGAGGAAGTTCGTTGCGTAATCGAATGTAAGAGTGCCTCCACGCTGAATAACTAAACTAAATATGTATATATTCATATTGTTCCTTTGAAATATTAGAAAAGATATTCTTCAGATACTGAATCTATCATCTTTATTTTATGCTACATTGTCCTTTATCCTGTTTTATTTTAGAATTTCGATGAAATAACGTAATCAAATGTAACAGCGGAGAACACATCTATTCATGTTGTTCCCTTGAATTGACATGTAACTCCAACCAAATAGCTATACTAGTAGAAACGTAGACAATTATTTAAATATGAAGTAAGGTGATTTAGCATACAAAATCAAAAGCCCACAATGGTGGACTAGTTAAATCTAGTCACTGGAATGAATTACATGTATACAAGGTCAATAATAGTATTTTTTCACAACAAAGTATAAAACCATAAATTTTTACATAAACATTCAAGAATGGAAATTTCAATAAAAAACATTTATTTTACAGCTGATAATGATTTCTCAAAGTACAAAGTCTAAAGATTAATGTGTTGAGAACATCAGATGTGTTTTAACCTCTACTAAAAGGACATAAGAACAAAGGTTAACAGCACAATTGTTAATATCCACTCATACACATTGTTAATTTTCACCTCTTTGATATCTTTACATGGACCTTTAAGTAGTTTATTGAAGTAATTCAATATTTCATACTGTTATTAACATCTTATGATTATGACAGTTTGAATTATTATTAGGAGAGAACACTTGAAATATTTTCATTTTTCCCACTAAATGAGTACGGCTTTGAAGGTATTTCCTAATTCAAAAAACAAAAAGACAAACTGGACAGTGGAAGCCTTGAATGAGTATTTGTATTGTGATTTCATTGTAGGAATGGAGCACCAGCAGAAATGGTATAAAAGTAAAGTTTTCATGGTATGTATAGGCTAGTAAATCTTGTATAGTTCCAGATCAGCCAACCGTTATAATGAATGGTACCACTGCTGACAGGTATGCTGTTTCCCTTAAAATGAGCCCAGACGCTTTCCCCAAAACAGTACATAGTAGTCTGGATTTTTCACTTGGTTGACTTTGGCTATATATCCTCTCAATAGTCATTTAGACTTTTGAATTTAATAGTTTTCTTTAATGAAGAGTTGGGAGGGGGGGGGGCATAAACTCTAGCTGACTTTTTAAATCTAACTTGTTGAGTGTTGAAAATAACCAAGGGAAGGATTTAGGCTATGTAAATAGTGGAGCTGACAAGAGGATTCTATTGTTCCACATATTTGTACAGTATATGATGTCTTAGAAATGTTATGTGGGACTGGTCATTTGGGGAGAGGTTATACATGTAGTAGGGAAAAATTGGGGTTTTCTTTACCTTTGTAAGATGGCAGTCAGTCAGTGAAACCCAATGTCTCAGTGACTAGACCTGGTGTTACTATCTCAAGAAGCTCTTTCTTAAGTGTTGAGTTTCTTGAGATAGTAACACCAAGAAAAGTAATACAAAGTTAAATCTAGACAATCACAAAAAAGAAAATCCTCTTTTCCCAAAAAATAAATTTACCCTATTCACATGATTTGACCAAACAATATTTCTCACATTTCGAAATGTGTGACACTGTTAAAATCACACGAGTAAAAAAGTAAAAAAGGCATTTTTTTTCACAAATATTATTGTGAAAAGTACAACATTCTAAATGCTGTTTATCACAAAAATAATTCAGACCATGTGAGCAAGTCCGTGAAACAAAACTGTTCAAGAAGCCATACAACCACCCTTTCAGACAGGACTTTGTTCCCTTGACATCAAGAAGTCAACAAACTTCAAAAATGCGTCAAAATAACCACGCGTTATGCTAAGCCAACCCTGATTGTTGGCTACAAGTACAACACTACACCCAGGATATTACTTAGAATTCTGCTTTCATCATCGTGGTATTGGCGCCGTAGAAAATAAGAGTAGAGCGTAATAACGCAGAAATGGATTCCACGCTACAAATAACATAAAATTAACAAATGACAAAATATTGAGCGAAATATCCCCCTGTACTCCTGAAGACCGGGTGACATGCTACGAGTTGTCGGATCGTGGACTGACAACACTACACTGACGTGTGTCTGTGTCTCGTAGTAATTACATTTTTGAGGATAATACTATGTCTGCACCAGAACATAAATTAGAATAATACCAAGGCCAAGTATAATGACATTGTCTGCTCAAGCGCGTACATCTAACCGGTGAAAATTTTCGAGACATCTCATTGACAATGTCATAATTTTCAAGAACATGACCGCGCCCCATAATCTTACGATAGTAGTTTCATTTCTTTGCTCTTACCCATTTACACATAGAAATTTCAACAGTCTTCTCTCTCAATAATGCATGGTGTGTTTCTTACACGCCGAACAAACGAAACTGGTATTTCCGAGTAAAATATACGTGAATCTAGTCGGTGATAGTAACTGTGAATAATCCATTCACACACACAACATAATAAATTATTCAGGTGTCGAAAATACATTATCCAAGTTGACATTTAATACGATGCAAAACTACATTATATCACGTTTAACAGCCGCATGTAAAACGTCGATTTCATTTACACTAACATTCAAATATTGTGCGCCAATTAATAGGTGTGCTGAACGGAGGACTATGAAGAAAGGGTGTACTAACGAACCTGGAGACGAGACCATTCCCAAAAATTCCATAGCTTTAGCACCAGAAAGGTTGGTAGTAGGCTTGTTAGCGTTGCCGTCACCGTCCACAGATCAGGGAAAATGTACTCAATTGGTAACCACTCTTCCATTTTGACGGTTATTTATTTCATAGGATTTTTGGACAATTTAGACGGAGAATTCCGTATATATTTAACCTAAAACATCCATAACAGAGAGCGGTTGGTACAGACAGTCACGCCTTTGAGGTGAAGCGGCGAAATACGATGATAAAAGCTCTCACGGGCCAGTCACTCAATAATAAACCTGTTGAAATGTCATCAACAGAGGGCGCAATACAAGTGACATGCATAGTGACTTGGAGCATTGGAGAATGACAAATTAATATCCAACAAGATACACCAGTGTAAAAGTACGGCACTAAAATTAACTTCTGCATTCAAATTTCAATACTTTAAATTGTTCGAGTTTGGGTAGGTACAGTGCACATCACATTTTTTACAGCTCCTCTTACTAATTCTGACTTGAAGGAAGAGATTGTAAGAAATCGAGAATATAACCAAAATCTTGCTTTTTCCTTTTTTCCTACTGCAGTACTGTCACCTTCATGCCATTTTCAGGGAAAGTTCTGTCAGGCTTAACACTTCTATCTAAGTTAGCAGAATGCTTTCACTGGTTGACGATGTCACCAACTTTTGCAGTGAAATACTGATACTGGGGAAGTGATGATTTTTTCAAAGGAGTGAGTGTATACCAGGACTCATCGATCATGGTCCTCAAGGCCTCATGCGGGGGCATATGGCAGATTTTGGGGTTTCGTGTGAAATTCAGGTTAATTTTTGCCAACGTATCTCATTGTGTTCCCCATCATCTGAGCAATTAAAAAATATATGTTGGCAATTTTTATTTCAATATTAAGGGTAATTTTTGCAGCAATTTCATAAATGATGTAAAATCATGATTTGTCTGTATATTTTGATGGCAAATTAAAATATGTGAACTGTACGATTGCTTTATATCTGTATAAATGTACTAATGGGCATCCTGTAGACTATAATCTTGTAGACAGTTGTATAATTTTGCATTTTAATCACAATATTATAAATTATGGTTTCTTTATTTGCATATCATTTGCATATTATGTATGATGCTACCTGTGTATTTGATTTCCTGTATTCTTTGATGTTGCTGATTGCTATTCTTTCAAAAATGTACGCCAACCATGAATTATTTCAGTTACTATGAATACTCTGGTTGGTTTTTATCTTTTAAAGCACTAGTAAGTCTACACCTTGACTATGCTTCCCCAGTGTCTTCCCCACATATATACGAATAGGAATATTACATTTTTGGAAAAAGTGCAGCGTCGGTTCACCAGGATGATTCCGCAGCTTGGTGGCTCGAATTATGAGGACAGTTACGCATATTGAAACTGACAACTTTAGAAACTAGATGAATTAGAGCTGATTTGCTTGAAGTGTATAAACTTTTCCATTTACATATTCGCCATGATCCAGTTGTATTTTTCAAAGTATCTACTTCGACAACAAGAGGATATAGATTGAAATGATTTAAAGACAGATCCAGATTGGATATACCAAAATATTTTTTCAGTCGACATGTTGTAAACATTTGGAAGTTTACCAGAAAGGGTTATTGTTATTACTACACCAATTAAATCATTGTAATTACTTAGTAATTATTTTAATCCAGATTGGATATACGTAAATATTTTTTCCAGTCAATATGTCATAGACATTTGGAACAGTTTGCCAGAAAGGGTTATTGTGACTACAATAAAGGCATTCATTTATTGTATAGAACTACCCTTGCCAAATGATATGTCCTTTTGACCAATTTCGGCGTATTGATGTGACTTGTTATCAAGTGTACATACACACGTTAAAAATATTCCTTTTCAGATCTGGCATCTGGTTTTAATACGTATCTACACATGTAGTATTGAATCCTGGACAGGTACATTCTACACAGGATATAGAGTCCAAGTTTAGGTCTACGCAAAATTTGAAATTTTACCTCTCAATATTAGCATACAAGTTACATAAATTGGACGTCTTGCAAATATTAGATAGAAAAGAAACATCACTCAGTAAAACACCTTTAGAAACCTTTAGAATGTTTTACCCCCACTTTTGACCAATTGAGATACTGTCTAGAGCAATGAAAAAAGTCAATATAGCAGCTACTTTAGAACGTTTTTGTTATTTGTTCTGTATGCAGTTCTCCCTCTACGTTCTGTAGAAATATAATATTAAAAAGTAAATGAATCGTTGTTAAAGGCATGAGTGCTTATTAATTTCCACTTTGCAATGGTGTCAAAATGAGATAGACTTAGTCATCAAGTTGGCATGTGACTACTTATTCCCAGCAATAAAGGTTATTTGTGTATGAGAATTACCAAAAGATGTAGAAGGGTATTTTCCATGTTGTTTACGTTGAGGATTTGAATGTCAGATTTTCTTTGAGTACTAAAACACGTGGAATGATAGCTAACAATGCAATAAAATTTGATTAAAGATGCTATTTTCTGGTGGGTTGGTGGTTGGGGTTGGGTGGTACATTGGAATGCGTCTCTGCTGTTACTTTCAACCTTTATTCATGACTGACCAAGAGGAATTTCGTTGCGTAATCGAATGTAAGAGTACCTTCACGATGAATAACTAAACTAAATATGCATATATTCATATTGTTCCTTTGAAATATTAGAAAAGATATTCTTCAGATACTGAATTTATCATCTTTATTTTGTACTACATTGTCCTTTATTCTGTTTTATTTTAGAATTTCGATGAAATAACGTAATCAAATGTAACAGCGGAGAACACGTCTATTCACGTTGTTCCTTTCACTTGACATGTAACGCCAACCAAATAGCTATACTAGTAGAAACGTAGACAATGCATACAACATAATGCCGTGAGAGACTAGACGATAGTTTTGAATACAAATGATTGGGTCTATTCAGTCGAATACATAACTTTGTATAGTAACGATTCAATTGATGCTACGCTATTGATCAAAAATATGTTTATACCAGGTGTAAACTGAATGCCTTCAGTAAAGGCCAAACTTTATATTGCTGCTCCTTCACGCCTTGTCGAAAGAAAAATTCTGTGCTCCCACAAATGATATTGCATATCCATTAGTTACTACATCAATAAACAAAACGTAGCTTTGGAAAACATTGTCCATTTTTGCATGTTTATCCACATACTGCCCTTAATTCTATGTTTGCCATTGTAAAACCTTTAAAATGATTGGTCTGTGAGTCTGTTAACAATTAAAAATAATTGTTTTTAAAAATAGTAAGTTTATGAGTACTTGTTGGTGATACTTTCAATTCATAATCATATTTTAATATTCTGAATGACAAGTAAAGTCAGAAGGAACATTTGAACTGTTTCTTTTATTGAATTTCAGCGATAAACAATAATTTTCATTCAGATACGCACTCATGGGTTTCCTAACCCTGCCATAGAGGGCGTCAATTTAAATTTTTTTCATCTCATTGAAGACATTTAGGGTCGTTTGGGTCATGAGAAACAGAATTCAGGCTGCCCTTACATATACCTACCAATTACTGTTATCTTTACAATATACATAATGTTCTGACTGTTGCTATGGACATGGTCTTGTTCATAGGCATATTTGCATACATGTTTTGATATTTTTTTTTGCCTGACTAACCAAAAATGTTGTTATCTTTGCAAAATATACTGGCATTGTTGGCTGTTGCTAAGGCCATATCAATGGAAGTTGACTATAATCATGGATTCATGGGTTTTCATTGCCTAACCAATTGTTAAGAATAGGGTCTTGGGGCCAAATTTTATTTTAGCCCCCTCAAACTAATTTTGAAGATAAAAATTGCAAACATGTATTTTTTTATATGTGGTCCTATAATGAACATAACCATATATGTTTCATAAAATTAACATGCATTTCACACGAAAACCAGAAAACCCATATGCCCACATGTATGCTTAGTCAGCCTCGAAACAGCACTCCTAGTGGCCAAACTGTACGATCTTGTGTTTTTCTGATATCTGGCGTATTGAATAGTTATCATGATGGCCCAGTGTTGAAATGTCAATCAAGATACTTTTGTCAGACAGTGTCAGTCAGCCTAGAAGTGTGGGGTAGTAAGACTGAGGAGATGAAAGTTGTTGGTCTGCACTACTCTCTAACAATGTACCAATTTCTAAGATGTTACCACTTTGTGACATTTTCCCCCATGCCCAATCAAAGGCATTATAACAAACCTTGGGTCTGAGTAGTTTGATGAGTTTCTCCAACCCTACCAACAATGAAATGGAGCAGATGAGAAATACTGAAGGAGAGAAAACGAAGACATCCCAATAAGGGATTTTACATCTCCTTGCAGATCGCATGAGATATGCAAATATGCCTAACAACAACGGTTGTCAAACATGTGATCATAGTCAAGCTTTCACCTTGGCCATGTGCAATGATGTTGAGAACAATAATGTTGCTAAGCATTTGACACTTTCAGCTTGACCACCCTCAAGTTGTTGGTATGAATGCAAAGGCTCACGCGGGATTTTGTGAGGTCTGCTGTGAGACGAAAAACGGCTTATTGACCTTCAAGGAGATAGATATTGGTGAGAGCCACCATATATCATGAAGAACCATAACATAGACTGACATAGCTTGAAGTATATCAGTAACCTTGGTAACTGTGTTCAAAGTAAAGATGTGTGTATTGTGTATAATTTCAGTATTTTCATTGTGAAAGGCATGCAAGAAAGCATGGAAACTGGTTGCGGTTTTCATCCTTGAGGGTCATTGACCTTACACATGTACAGATTCAAAATAGACATCAACATCACCAGCAGTATGGCTTATATTGTATTGTACACAAATTGTAAAGATTTGCTGACATTTCCAAAACCACTTTCTATTCATAAACATCTTCCATGTAATTCATTCCTTCATTCATTCATTCAAAGAAGTGTTTTGTATAATATTGTTTTGTATCTTTTGTATTTGTATTTGTCAACTATTTGAAATGTGTCATATTACCTTTGTGTGCATGAATAATGTGGTAAAAATTTATTTCTTAGTGACTACTTTATGGTTGAGAAAATACTCAAAAATACTGCCAATGGCAATGTGCACAAAACTGAAATCCAATGTCTGACATACACATACAGTGAGAGAAACACACTTCAAACATGAAAACACCCCTACGGGATGATGGAACATCCCATAAACTTTGGCCAAATGTTTAGGAAACATTATATAACCATATCTCATAGACTTCCACTGTAAAAGAAGGGCTGTTTTGATACAAAATCACTCTTTTGGTTGCATCGCCAACGTTTAGTAACTTATATTATCTTGATTTCAACCACTGAAATTGCTTGTGTACAAACAGATTGCGATTCACTTTGTCCCAATTTCAACTCGTCCCAGTGTCACCTACAAGTAATCCCAATTTCAACTTGGGACCCTTGTGTCTATGTTCAAGTGAATTACATAATTATTACACGATCTTACCTGAAAATCTGAGGCCAACAGTTCTTCCGGATGTTGTATTCCTTGGATCTTTCTCCTTTCTCTTTCTTTGATATGTCCAAACTGTTGATAACAGATGTAAGCAAAGCCTACACCCAACGGAATAGGCACCCATTTCAGGGAAGACAAATAATTCCTGACACTGGAATAGGATCGAAATGTCCAACTTGAAGAATTTCTTGAATCTAGATGGATTTGAAAGATAGTAAGAGTCTGATTTGAAACAATGAAAAGTCTTCCTTCACAACAATTCTTTTTTCATTTTTGAACGGTTCAAATAATATTGGCTCTCCAATACTTGTCATGTCACTCTTGTATTCATGATATGTCTGAAAGTTCCCACACAACAATACTGTACATATCGCAACCAGCCGACCTCATCTAATTTCTGATTTGTTGACTGCGATACAAATTAAACTTGTAATTAAGATGGTGATATGCACTCAACTACTACTACAGTGTAAACACACATCATTTTTTTCTCATAAACTTGGACTCTTCTGTGATAAGAGACCACCATAAATATAGTGCTAAATCAATGTTATTTTATTCCTTCCCAAATATTATAAGCATAATTTAGATTATGCAAAAAGAAACTATGTTTCTGATAAGCTGCCGACCCTAAACATTTTTATAAACATTCAAAACAAAAAGATAAGAAATTCTCAGTCTTCTTGACCTTCATGTACATCTGTTTTCTTTCCCCATCAGTGATGTCTGTACATAGTTCATCAAACTATCACAGAAGGGGTATTCTGACAAACATTTTGTTTGTTTTTGGACTGAAGCAATCTTTTTCAAAAATAACAACAATTAAAAATAAAATATCATCCTGACCTACCTACTCTATTTTCTGAGGCCACCGTATCGGAAACACACAATTTATTATTTTTTTCTTTGCCTTATCAGATGATTAGAAAATGGCGAAAGTAAAGGTAATTTTGAACATTTTGACTCATATTTCAAACACAGCAGAACTAATGATGTAGACATGCATTGTTGTGACATAGATGAGTGTTGTTGTGACACAGAATGACCGGAGTATATATTCCATATTTTTTTGTTGAACCTTGCTCGTGCATGGTATGACAGCAAACACACATGTTTATGTTTTGATATTACAAATGCAGTGACACAGCCAATATGGCTCCTACTGATAGCAGCGTTACTTTTGACTGGAAGCAGAAACTGATGAAGAAGTAGCACTGTGTTAGACCTTGGATATATGCAATGTTATCAGACTAGACTCTGTCCGATATCTGAATGGCAATAAACAATTTTTACATGACAACTTTACAAAGTAAGAAACATTCATAATGTACTCACCTCTGCTGCTGAACCGGACAGAATTATGTGTATTAAGATATATTTTGTTATTACAATTCTTCCTGATGACATGACCCAGGATATTTGGAGGTCTTAAAATATGAAAAGCTTCACAGCAATATCCTTGATACACGGCATTCCTATTAAAGAACATCAGTAATGTCACAAAGAATGTTACAACTTAAATACAAATTATCAATCAAAACTATCAAATACTGAAAAGTTTCCACACTCCACAGCTACTACTACTATAGTTGTCAGGAGCATGTGCACAACCTTGGTGAAAAATTTCAAAACTTTTTTCTTTTAATTTTGAAATTGTATGCATTCTGTTGACAATAAAGTAATCGTATTGTAACTATCCTGGGAGATCCTGGCCACGATTACAGGAATAGTTTTCCCTTTTATTTTTTTTAAAGTTTTATTATATAAACATAACTTAGGATTTGTAGTCAAATGTGTTGAACTTTGATCATAGATCTATGCGTTGAATGACCGCCCTCAACACAGACAACAGGAAAATTGCATATCGTTTCCCTTCAGAGACTTATTTCTGAACTGATAAAATCCGACGTAGATCACACGTAGTACCGATTTGAGGTCTTCCGATCTATCGTTGCCAGTTCAAGTTTATCAGAGCAGTTACGAAACATCGAACGATAATATATCAAAAGTTTCACAAGTTTAATACAGTATTAGTAGTATTATACGAACGAACAGTCCAGCTATGATCTAGTGTGCATTGTTAGTCACACAGGTAACGTCACCAACTTCTTTTCAAAGAATTTCAAATGTTTTTGCCTTTGTTTATTTTATTCGCGAAGTTTGCGAAGGAGTCAACTGTTACTGGAAGTGAGGACACGTTATGTGTAATGAAACGAAACTCTTACCTTGTAATACCACGCGTGATTACAGAGGACAGCGCCATCTTGAATTTGTGAACGCAAAGTGACCTCTCCGGCTTAATCCATTTTTTATGGATGGGCTCAAAATAAAACGAAGAGTTACATGCATTTCTATATCAAATCGCAATTATAGTAACACATTCTTTTGTTAATTTCTTTCATATTAATATAAATTTGAATTTTTTTGTGAAAAAATAATAAATGTTATAAAAATAATCGCCCATGCAATGTTATGCTTCGTCCACTATTATCGTGATTATAAGGAATGATCCAGTGGCCTTTAAACTCAACGTTGTCAGCTGACACACACATGGTGACAGCTGCAGCACAGACACGACCCCAGCATCTGCAAGAAGCCCGGTCACGTTCACAGTACCGTTTGATTGTCTGACAACCCGTGAAAGATGCCACTGTGTACAATTACCACAAGTTTGCCAGATGAGAAGTTCTCCGATGAGTTTTTAAAGGAAACTTCGGCGTTGATTGCTAAAATACTAGATAAACCTGAAGAGGTAATTGTCCAGGCTTGAACAGGTCGCTTGTTGCATGTCGTAATTTGACAGTGTACATACTGCACTGGTGTACATTGTGAATTATTTGTCAGAAAAGGGGGCAGATTCGTCAAAAGTGTTCAGAATACAACTCAGTGCAATGGATAGGAAAAGCTAAAATATTGCCATATTTACTGTATTGTTAAACCAGATTTTCATGTATTCATTAAAAAGAAAATATTTATATATTTTTTCAACAGAGAGTCCAAGTGACACTTCTCAGCAATAAACGAATTATTTTGAGTGGAAGTTTTGAGCCATCTCTAACATTTTATCTGAGTTCTTTTGAAAAGTTCAGACCTGCTGATAAAAACCAGGAGTACTCGAAGGAGATATTTCAATTTCTTTCTGAGAAAACGGGACTTGCATGTGGCAGGTAAGGGTTAGTGGTGAATTGGATGATGGTGATGGTTATAGAATTAAAGTGTTCATGAAGGTAGGAATGGTGGCTATGATTCTTACTATTTCTCATCCACGAACACCCCAAAAACTAGTAATAACCTTCTTATCATGTGTTTATCCTTACTTAAAATCTCCACTGATATGAATGGAGTGCTTTTCCAAAGTATAAATGTAATTAACCCTTTAATGACTTGGTTTCTGTAACTCTCTGTAATTACACCCTAAATCCTCTTCAGTGTCAGGCTGTAGAGGTTTAATACATGAGATCATATTTTTCATCATAAAATTCCAATTACATTCCAAGGAGAAATATATGTTTTCAAATCCTTGGTCAAAAATGTACATATATTTGCTAAGTGCAAGTACATGTATATACATCTTTGTATTTAAGAAAAAGGTAGGAGTAATAACCAGTTTAACCATGGAAGTATCACATGATTTTAAAAGTTGATACAAATCTGAAAGATGTCTAGTCAGCTTTAGTCTTAGGTCAAATGTTAACCAAATGTCAAATGTCAACTAGTGTACTGAGCTGACTAACAGTTATACATTGTATGTCAATATTTTCTCAGGACAGTGTCGCCATGTATGACCTTTATCATACCTTTTTTTTTTATCTTATCAACAGAATGAGAGTCATATTTCATGATTTACCAAAGGTTGATGTTGGATTTCCACCTACCCAGTAAAAAACACAGAAGCAGTCAACCATGAGATGTGTATGCAGAAACTCTATTGCTATTACCATGTTTAAATTTCCATAGTGAAGTGTTCATTCAACCTTGACAGTGGCTGATTGGATAATTAAATATTTGTAATTCTTACCAAGGGCATATCATGTGGTAGTCACATGGTAGTCATGTGATCTTCATGTGTGTTCACATACTTTATCAATTTCCAGTCACAAATTTCAATCTTGTTTTTGTAAACATTTAGATAGTTCAAAAGAATTTGGAAGCTTGGCTTGAAAGTAATGTCCTTTACCAGAATATACTGTCAAGTTATATAGTCAAGCAGCTTCTGTGCTATATATACTAGAACTGTCAAACCAGCATGTCAAGTCACATAGCCAAGTCTCTAGGCTAGTAAACCCTGTGTTTTCTTAAGCTGTAAGAATATAAAGAGTAGATTGAGAAGTGAAGTTCTACTGCAGATATATCAGTAGTAATATTGAGTACAAGAAGAATTGAAATATCTGACTAGATCCATACCTAAGGCCAAATTAAAAAATATAGTGTGTTTCAGATAACCCGACCGACCCTAGTTGAAGCCCCCAACCCTCAACTTAAAAATCGTATCTCAGAGAAAAACAAGGTTTTGGTCTAGAACAGTACAATCTGCATAATGTGTTCGTCTACTATAATTTGTCTTCATTTACTTATTTTACACATCAAAATTCTGTCTGAAGTATTGTGACCGACAAGTATTTTAACTCGGGGTCGAAGTAATTTTTAAAAATTTGAAGTAAAATGAAGTAAAATTCTGACCTACCTACCCTATTTTCTGAAGTCATGCTATCGGAAACAAACTTATTTTTTTATTTTGCCTAAGCAGGTTTCATTTTAAGAATACTTTAAATTCAAAGTTTTTACTTCAGATGACATTCACTTGTAAGTAAATGCATAATAATCAATTTTACCTTTTGCTAAAGTGTGATGGGTGTATAGTTTTCAAATTTTGTGTTGGAAAGGAAAACAGGGTAAGCCTGGAGGAATATATTAAATAAATCTTAAATATTAACCAAAGGAATAAACTGTTTCATTTTTTGTTGATGGGTAACTCTTATTACATTTAATCTGCATCCTTACTCTGCATAGTCTAGAGGCTATCTCCATGGTTTGGTTCTCTTCAATCTCTCCCTCACATCTAGTCAAATGAATGAATGTATGTAGAACAACATTCCATGCTAAATTTTAAGTTACCACCAGTAGCTGTATTTAAATCATGCAGTGTGATGACATTATCACATCGACATGTGACTTACATTCAAACTTTAAGGTGGCGTTATGATGTAAACATAATTTGTATATCAGGATCATGTTTTTCTTGAATTAATTATCCATTTCATACCTGTCGGTGTATAATGAAATGTATGATGGATTACTACTTTTGTTACCGTGTGGTCAAGCTAGATTTTCTCTTGATTATAGCCATTTGGCTAGATGAGAGATGACACAGAGAGAGAGAGAGAGAGAGAGAGAGAGAGAGAGAGAGAGAGAGAGAGAGAGAGAGAGAGAGAGAGAGAGAGAGAGAGAGAGAGAGAGAGAGAGAGAGAGAGAGAGAGAGAGAGAGAGAGAGAGAGAGGGAGGGGGGGGGGCGATCAAAGAGGTTCGAAGCCATAGAAAGCTTCAAGACTATACTATGCCATGTGTATGGTTATTGGAAAGATGTTATAGTCCTGCTGTTTGAATACTCTTCTTGCCAAAAGTGAGAACCAAATGGTTCAATATTACAATATAGCATATTTTGTTACACACTTTTACTTTACAGGGGTGTCCAAATGATATCATTGGTATCAATTACTGTATATGTCATAGTTTCTGAGAATCTGCGAACACTATCCGCACTACATGTGATGGATATACTTACAAATTAATCATTTACATATAGTGAATGTTTTGTCATGGTTTGTGTTTTTATCAACATTTGTAAAATATAATTGTAGGATTTACTAGTCCTACCTCTGTCACTTCCTGTCCGATCACTCAAGCTACTTCAGAGACACATTGTTATAAAGTTCAAAGTCTTTAATCACAGGGAGCTCAGGCTCAGTTAGTTTTGTTTACAAGTACAAATACAAACAAACAAGTAAACACAGACAAACGAATAAACAAGTAAACAGACAAACAAACAAACAAACACAAACAAAATAAACCGTACAAATGAGTAGATACATATATGAGTAAACGACAACAAACCAACGAACAAACAAACACTACCCCCCCTCTCCCGCAAATTTCCAAATGTGACTAATGCGGGGTGGGTGGGGGGTGGTAGTATGTGTGTTTGTACGTTGGTTTGTTGTCGTTTACTCATGTATGTATCTACTC
Source organism: Glandiceps talaboti (assembly GCF_964340395.1). NCBI lineage: Eukaryota > Metazoa > Hemichordata > Enteropneusta > Spengelidae > Glandiceps > Glandiceps talaboti. Next base: position 15,320,972 of record NC_135566.1, on the reverse strand, counting down.
ATTTGTCGGTTTATTTTGTTTGTTTTTGTTTGTTTACCTGTTTATTTGTTTTTGTTTGTTTGTTTGTTTGTTTGTTTGTTTGTTTGTTTGTTTACTTATTTATTCGTTTGTTTGTGTGTTTACTTGTTTGTGTTGAGCCTGAGCTCCCTGTGTGTAACTGCTGTTCATTGTAGCGTCCTATAAGAACGCTGTATAACCGACAAATGAATAACGAACGAACGAGGAAATGCAAACGGAAAATACATTTCAATTATATTTATGCCGTCTAATTACATGAATTATATTTGCATGTCCGACTGACTCAAAATTAGTACTTTGAACTAATAGGCTTGGCTTGCTGTCTTTTGAAACGTGTACATGTTCTGCCACACCCAAATTGCGACGTGTTGGCTATAATGACAAACGACCTTTAAATATTACTACAGTACAGGTGTACGTATAGAAATCCAGCCAATCAGAGCAGCACTTACAATAATGAATAGTGTTTTTATGTTTAATAGGAATGTTTCCAAAGCTAAGTTTATCTTTTACTGAAGTTGTGCTATGTCCATGATAATAAAAATCAACCAAGTCGTGCATTGAATGTGAAAGCATTATTTTGTAATAATTACATCATCTTACTAAAGTCAAAAATGGATATTGTTTTTTTTTTTTTTTTTTTTAAATCTGTGTACTTTATATCGAACCAAATAAAAATAGCGACTTACAAACAGTTAGCGATTCTAATGAGTGTAATATAAATGTGACGTATAGGTCTATGAAAACGAACAAACAATGAAAACGTAGTATGAGGGCGTCGTATCGCAACGTCAGACCGAGGCAATTGTGACGTCTTATGCAAATTGTGTCCTCCTGCCTTGGGTTTAGCTGTGTGTGGCAAGTGCTAGTCAAGCTCTCTGTAAATCTATCCAGTGGTAAGTTACTTTTGAACTTCACAATTACTATTTGTTATCGTTCTTATATATGTACATGTTGTCGTGTAAATGTCAGCCGAAAATTGCAAATATCTCAAGTTTGAGGGTGATTTTTCACAGTAATTTTGTCGACTGGCAATCTGCAGCGCAGACGCCGAGTTCAAAGGTTCGCCATTCAGTCTGTCACGTAGTCGGCCAGGCACGGCGAACGTATTAGTAAGCGGTGGATTATGTTATTCGTGATTATGTGCTCACAATCTCACACCGGTTGAGTTTTACACCTAAAGCAATGAAGCAGTGCATATTTACATATATATCTTGTCATGTGCCTAGTGCACCTTCCTTCATGATGTGAAAATAAGAAAAATTGTACGATAGTACAAGTAGATTGTCTCCTCAAAGATATCCGTGGTCGAATAATACATGTAGTGTGCCACGTCCGTCGTTCCTTCGAACAGGGGCGATCGTGAACGACTTTAGGCTTACGGCGACAAATGAATAGCAGGTTGCATGCACGAGTAAATACCAGAATTGTAAAATATCTGAATAATACAATTCTGATATATTTACTGCTGGCGTATTTGGTTGTCGTTCATGAGTTTGTAAGTTATAAACAGAAATCTGGGGAAAAACTGTTTTGCATGCATCAAAAACAGTTTTACATGTACCAAATTTACAAAATCTCTTTTATGATAATTATCGAGATACATATTTAAATGTATGTAAGCACATAGCTTTGCATTGTAATATATCCGTGCCAGGCAGTTTAAAAAGAATGTTGTGGCCCACTGTCCATGCTACATGTATACCATGGATCTATTATTGAGATAATAAAGCTAGTATTTAATTTACCATTCTATTGAATGCTCTGTGCCTTTCATGCTATCACAATATAGTGTATATTGAAGGTGACATTAAAAAAATTGTCATGCGTCTTAGGTCATTTGAAGGTCAATATAGCTCAGTAACCAATACTTAGACATGTAAGTATTGATCCACTCAGAAGAGTCAGATAGGGGTTACTTGTCTACTCACAGAAGGTCATCTTTCCATGTATGGGCTACAGGAATTTCTAACATGGCTAAAGCATGTACACCAATTCTCAGGGACTAAGAACAGAATGTAGAGACCCCAGTAACATTAGCATGGCAACACGGGTCAAATACAAAGCCGTTCCTAAGCTCTGATTACAAAAGGTAATTAGAGGGTGACGCTTTAAAGCATAGCAAGGTTTCCAACCTTTAAACTTAAAGAAATATGTTTTCAGTGAATAAAGATGAAGTCATTGAAATTTGTATTATCACATCTGTGCATTAGCCATTACACAATGCTCGGAGTTAGTCTTTCACACAGACCTAAAAAGTTCTGGACCCAGGAAAGATTTTCTTTATATCCATTTGTGACCCAAGAGACCATTGTTCATGCTCTTATGCTGTACTCAAGGGCTTGCCTTTGTTATATATCAGAATTGACCAATAAGAGTGAAAGTCTTTGTATCACACCTCATTCTGTGTGTATGGTAAACAGCAAGTAGGCTTCCGTAGGCAAATTTTACGTGCAATAAATCGGTAAACCAAGGGCATTGACCAGGTTTGCTTGAAAAGGTCATTCCCCATAGATATTATTTCAGTTATCAGAGATTGTAGCGAACATATCAGATGTCTGAATTTTAGAATGCATCATGGGTTCAGAAATGCAGAAAAACTGAAGATATTTTTGTCACTTGTTTACACCAACAAAGTGCCACATCATCGTTGCTCGACTTAATTATGTACCAGTAATATTGTTAGTGTGTGTGTGTGTGTGTGTGTAGGTAGGTGTGTCCTTGTTTTAAGGAATGCTCTTTGATTTCTGGTACTTTGTCTTCCTTTTAGCAAATCTGGTATTTCTTGTTTTGTACTCATGGCTTGCACAATAACCCTTCCCTAAAATAATTACTTCCTTGTATAAGTTGTACTAATGCTATACAGTGTAGTTACATGGAACAGCGTACTGTGGCATATTTCATCTTTCAAGTGAAATCTCCTTGGTGGCCCCAATACTGTTCACAATAGGTGGTAGTGGTACCAGCAGTGCTGTGATTGGTAGATATTAGGGGTGTGTAGGAGGATTGTCCAAGTCAGCTGGTGACAAGCCAATGTGAAATGAAACACTGGTAGCTTAATTTGTCTAATGCAAATTTGTGAGATTTATATATATACTAACTGCCAAGCTATGTACTATTAATGTCTGACTGGCAGATTACAAATTAGAATGTAAAGGTCAGTGAACATTCAACTTAGACGGAGTTCTGTAAAATCTAACATCTAAATGGTTTCACTGAAGTCATTTTTCATGACTTGAATCGTAAAGTAGTATTTCATTCTATGTAATGTACCTTGGGGTTAACTGCTTGCTTCCTTTGCCCATAGAGTGGGAAAATGGAATATGCTAATCAGTGTACTGTAAGGACTTTGTACTGAGTTTATCATGATTAGTGACGTGGCCAACACAAACATTCTTTCACATAATTCTGTGCTGTTACATCTTGTATAAGATAAGATAATAAACATGTCCTTAATTGTATGTAATATGTTTTGGTAGGGTGATGAATCACGAAATTTCTAGGTTGGAAATTTTCCATGGTTGTTTGTTCAAAGAGTGCCCTTATTAGACATGCATGTAGACAATTGTTAACTTGTTTTCCCAGTGTGGTGTGATCACAAGTCAGGTATAGAGGAAAACAAGCTGTGACAGAACAATAGACCCTGTCAATGATGTATTACTGGTTAAGGGGTATGTAAAGGGTGTGTCATTTCCTAGTGTTCTGATTGGCTGGTTGAGGCATGATGTCATGCATGAATAATGTTATTTGAAACAAACAAGAATATTCTAGTGAATTCGGACAGGTCATGATGGTCTACGTGTATATAGGAGAAACTGCACCTCAAGTCAAAGTATACTTCACTGAAAATTATTGTCAAGTCTAAATACACTGTAGAATTACAAAGACAAGCTAAATGGAATTATATGCAGACAGTAACATTTTTTAATTGAATTGAATATTTCAAAATTTTGGGTTAAGTAAAACTCAATGTTCGTACTTCCTAGTATGCAAAGTATGTTCTGCATTAAAGTGGCCATATAGATGAGGATTGGGTATTTATTTTGGATTTTTAAAGTTTAAAACAATTTTATTATGGGATCCTACTGAAACATCAATATGAAACAACAACATATGCCAAGTCCTTGTTTGTAACTCAAATAAATTGCAAAAGACTGATAAATGTGTAAAATGTTTGTTATTTTTCAATAATGTACCTTTCTTTCTTTTTTTACTCATGTTTAGCTTTTTGCAATGTTTTGAGTTGTGGCACAGACTTTGTCCATGTTGTTTCACTCTGATTTTTCATGTAGGAAGCCAAGATGAAATCATTTTATAAATTGAAAATCCAAAATATATGTATGCATATCGTATTCTCATCTTATGGCCACTTTAACAAGATGGCTGAAATAATATGATCAAGTTTATATTTCCAAACATGGTAAATTGTACAATGTCAGTATCAGATGGAAACTCAATGTACTTCAAGCTTTGCATCAACTTTTTGTACACATGCAAGATAACATAGAAATCACTGGAAACCAAAAAGAAGCTTTCCAAGTTAATGAATATCAAATGTTATTGATTTAAAAACCTTATTTACACAAAAACATGTGCAAGATTTAAATGTATCTCTGACATTTATTATCACTTTCAATCCTTTAAAGGAAACATGTTCAATGCGAACCAAAAAATGCATGTTGGGGCATTTTATAAGTGTAAAAGAATAACTTGTATGATCACTGACATGTATATTGTCATTGTCGTAAATGAATTCAATATATTTCAAATCATCATACATGTATCAATAGGTTCAGAACAAACACATGTGAAGGAATGAATTAAATATGTTTATGAAAATGATTATTAGTTTGTCCCTTTGAAATGTATGTTCTGTGAGAACCAAAAAAATGCATGTTGTGGATGGTTATATAATGTTTCAATACTGTGCCATAGAATATGAAATGTACAAGACAATGGTATGTGATTGTTCTTATCCTGGGATATTTATACTAGCTGTGTATTCACCAGGTATAGTTTTGTATTCACCAGGTACAAACAATCTGATTAAAATCTGATGTAGGAACTTGGCAGTGATTTCTTTGTCACCTCTTACTTTTATTTCGTTTGATCTTTTTATAAGTTCTGTGAGTGTGATACCTACATGTACATGTGTATATCTGACACAATACTATAGGAGTTTTCATACCAAATCTCATACTAAAGTGTAGCCAACCAGAATCAGTCGTACAATATAACACTTGACATTTGAAACTGAAACAAACAGAAACACCAAATAATAACAATAACATCATCATCTGCGCCCTTTTCTTGAGCTCTTTTCGAACAGAGTGTTCTGAGATACTGTACCTGTAAGTTTTGGCATCAGACACATTCTCATTGATGATTCTTTGAGTGAGAACTATGGTATTGTGTCAGATGTAAGTATCAGGCACTCACAGAACAAAAAAAGAACAAACAACAATAATAGTGAGAGGTAAATAAATAAAGTATTATTATAATTCTTAATGGTGTGTACATGTATATAATGAGTATATGTCCTAGGATTTTGCTAAGTTTGAGTTTCCACTTTCTTTAGCATACAAAAAAAATGTATATTGTGCACATGTACCTTTAGTTTTGTTTGTTAGTTTTACAAGCCACATATAACATTCACAAGATCAGTGGATATTTTGAAATCACAGTAAATTACAGTGTAGTTTTTTGGAGATCATACATACATGTACAAGATGTCAGTAACTACACTGCCACTGGCTTCATCCCTAGAGGAGAATAATGATGTCAGCTGATACATAACTAGTCTGGAGGTCATTTGGGTCAAGCTAGGTTGTCTGCCTCTGGTCAGATTTATAGATTATAAGATGAAACTGTCTTCTAAAAATAATCATACTATTAAAGTGGTAGTACGTGGACAGTTATATTAATTTCATGGTATTGATACACTTCATTTCGGTATGAAAATACTGATGAGTTTGCTGCAAAAACAGTTTCATTATGTACAGGAGAATGTACACTTCTTGGGGAGGCTAGAACTTGAAGTGATAGGTATGAGTCCAGTATAAAATAACTTAAATGTAAGATATAAAAGAACTTGCTCCCGATGAGGTTGAATTTAAAACCTTTTATTATGGACTGATATTTTATTTGTATTTAGATTCCTGGTGAAGGTCCTTTGTGCAGGGCTGAAAAGTAGAAATGAAAGGTTTTAAATTCAACCTCAATTGGGAGCAAGTTCTTGTCATTTCATATGAAACTTGTTAATTAGCCATTGAGCCAAGGAGGTACAAGTTGAGTTTTTAAGGGGATTTTTCATTAATTCCTGAAATATTTGCAAATGAAATGAATGATGCACCAAAGTGTAAACCTGTGAGTGATTTCTATGGCGTTGAGTAATATTTCACACAAGATGACACATAATACAGTATTATTGAAATTTGTTACTTTTGCTATTATTATATTTGTATCAATTGAAATATGAGAAATCACTAGATCTCTTCTGCAAATATTTAACATCAATAGAAATTTGTATCTGAAACAGTTCAATTAGCAAAATCTAACTACCCAGCTTAAAAGTTCAATTCAAGCCCAGCATTTGTTATAGACATATTAAACACAACTACATTGCTATTATAAATGTATTGTAGTCGTTGCATTTTGATAGGTATGTATAGTGATTGATTTAGAATGCAAAAACATTAGTTCACTGGGATTTGATTCCTAACAAAGATATCTATTGACTTAAAAAACCCGCTCACATGACTGAATTTAGTATATTTTCAGTGTTTTCAAAGTGTATACTTTGATATTCAAACTGTGCATATACAAAATGTACAACTGTGACAAAAACATTACAAACATGAAAGTAAAACCCAGTGTACACATTTAATGTACTTGCCTAACTTCAATTCTCGGTACCTGAAATACTTCTTGAATGTACATGTACAGGTAAAGTTGTCTTGAAGTACATTTTACATAGCGACATTCTTATAATTGAAAATATGATATTACTGCCTAGGTGCAGCATAAAAATAACATACATTCAGTTTCTATGTCAACACCATAACTTTCACGCCACATGCTTCAGATGCATTACTATAGGCTCACATGAGAATAAGTCAACCTTCTTGTTCTATTTTGACCCTCTAGCATGAGGTGAAATGTTATTGCAGGTACAGAGAATTCTCAGCTAATCTGTGGTGCATGTACATTTGTACATGTAGCTTCATCCATGACTTCACTGCATGATTATATCCCTCCATACTGACAAACAGACCTGATGCAAAGTCCATGAACTTTGAAATTTTAATATTTATTTTACTGTAAAGAATAAAGATATCTGGACATTTTATATGATTTGTAGTTTAGTTTACATGTACCTGTTGAAATGTAGATTCAGCTTTTGACCGATTGGGGAGTCACCTGATCTGTTTCAATATAAATTAGAATTCTGTACACTGGAATTCCACCTACAGATTGTCTTGCATGAGGCTACATGTAACATTCAGTGTAACATACCAGAGAGATGCAACATTTAAATTCTATAGACATACTTCAGACTTTAAAATAACATAAAGAGGTGAGAAATTATGTTTGTGAGTGTGTGGTAATCTGTAAAAATTATTCTTTATGGGAATCTTTTGATAACAGGAACAAATAAAAGTATGGTAATAGTTATAAATTATCTGGAATAGTGAGCCTCCTAGCGTATCTTATAGACACAAAATTTACCTTTCCTTTCTGGCCTCCCAAGACATTGAGAATACAGATTGCTTCCTCAGATAGCAGATAACTAGCCAAGTGAAAGTGACTATGATTTCAAAGGAACACATGCGTGTTTTATGCCATCATGTAGTCTTTGAAAAATTGCAAAGACGACAAGTTGTGTTTGAATATAAGTTAATGTGTTGATTATTTGACAGAGATGTTATCTTTCATTATCCTTTGAAGGAGATTTTGCTCTTTTGTATTATTTTATAAAGCCATGTGAGTGGCCATAAGTGTGAGCAATTTTCCCTTTTGTGTGTGCTCCAACATGAAATGTGCAAAATACATACAACAATGGTGGTAGAGGGGGCATTATTTCAAATTCTGTAACTCTGTAATTATTTAATTTTTAAATTTTCAAATACTGGCTGCGTTCTAATAGTTGTGATTTAAAGTCTTTAAAAAAATTGTTATTCAGTACTTGTTTAACAAACAGATGGTGATATTTTGAAGAAAAAACAATCTTTTGGCAATAAATATTCCATCTTCATCAATATCATCTCAGATAATTTTATGCTATTAGTATGTGATGTGTTTAATATTCTCTTGTGGAGTTCATGGTAGAAAGGTCATGCGTGGGTTGTATGTCGTTTATTGCTAAATGAAATGAATATATGCTGTTGTAATAACTACCAAAAATTGCAGTTGTAGTAATTTAAGAATATAATTTATTTGTAAAAAATATTCCATTTCATACGTGAAGTGCTTTGTTAACATGAAATTGAAATTTGAAGATGACATGTTTTAGCCATTCATATACCGGTAATTGAATTTCAATAGAGATTTACAGGTCTGGAGGCTACTGATGGCCTATGCATTACAAAGTGTTACATGTTTTGTATGATGTTCATACAACTATCATACATGTAGGTTCTTGTTGTTCTATCGGTACTTCATAAATTCTAGACATAAACTTTGATTTCATAGGAATAGTCAAAGTGTTTCCCACATGTGTAGTACGTTTAGAAATTGCGTCGTAAATCTCAACACACCTCTTTTAAAGTAAGGGTAGTACATATGTAATTTGAGGGTCCAGTAAACTTTTTAATAAAAGTACAGCAACACATGTCAAATTAATTGGACCTAACACTACACAATGTAGTGCAGCTTCACTGTCACACATGTAATGTTATCTGTCTGACTGGCTGGCTGGCTGCAGCCCAGACACTCGTAGATCAATATTTCATGATGGCGTAATCGGGATTCGCCAGATAGTGGTTAAGATTATGGTTCTATAATAACACAATAAATCAAGATGTCTTGATTGTTGGAAATGTACATGTTATGAGGAATCTCAAGAAATAGCTCACATGAGGATTTTTTCCACATTGCTGCAGATAATCTTTCAGGCCATGTTTTACACTGTCCGACTGTTTCAGGGTATCATTACCATCATCTGAAATGACAAGATTGCTGTTCATGTAAGGAATGTATTCTGGCCTCTGGATTATGTCTTAGTAGCTGACATTTTGCCAAAGAAGGTTCAACTATTTCATAAATATCCAAAATAAAACACAAATTGCTACTTGTATTTGTTGAATGTGAAATACTAAATGGGCAGCGAATTGTAAGACATTGTGCTTCCCCATACTGTAGGTCAAATACCGAGACCATATACATGTATATGTGCAAGTATTATTACTACATGTACTAATCCACGTGGTCTCTGCTAGGACCCCAGGCTACCACCAACATCTCCCCACAGGACTGAGCTTCATCCCACATATATCAATTATCAATTTATGAGTTATTTGAAGTCTATTTTTATAAAGTTACATGCTAAAGTCAGTCAACTTTAAATTCTTCAGAAGGGACAACACAGTGCTCCAGATGTAACAAAGTTGAAACTATTACTGAGAATGGTGTAGAGTTCCTTTGGAATAACTGAGGACTGGAAAATTTGATATTCACTCATAAGCGTACTCATCATTTCTAACAAGATTGATGTAATTGTAAATTATCTTCATAATGCCATTTGCTTAAAATGTCAGTTGTGGAATGTTGGCTGTGCCTGGTACATGTAAAATTATTTTCACAATTCAGTTGTTTGAAATGTCAAATTTCTTGGTATGTTGAAGTGTCTGTTGGATGATGCATATGAAATTATTTTCATAATTCCTTTACATTGTATGTACAATATCAGTTGTAGAACAATCATGTCTTTTGCCGAAATAGTAATACATGTACATGAAAAATTATTTTCACAATTTGTTGCTCAATAAAATGTCAGTTGGGTCGGAATGATGTCTGTTGCCCGATACATGTAAAATATATCATGGTTGATTGAAGGGCATTGACCTCTATCAGGAACTGTCAAATACGTGACTGTAAATCAATCTGTCATGTTCTTTTGACATGATAATGTTGTCCTTCTCAAATCAAACTTTCACATTACGTAATATGACTATTTGATGTTTTAGCATGTAGAAAAGCACAGAATATTGTTTTAAAAAGTGAAAATAAAATCATTCTTGGTCTAATTTTCAAATGCTTATTGATCATGGAATGTGGAAATAACTGATAGTTATAGTTTTCCAAATGACAATAAAAATGAACATATAATTTTTTTGTCTATTCAGTCAGAGTAGACATCCTGTAGGCTATACATTTGTACATATATGATATACAATATGCAGTTTCACTTCGAGTTCAGTGACCAGTTTGATGCATCACAGATGAAGTAAAATGTACTATTTAAGTTGATAATATACATGTAGCTGTCAGTTTTCTCATACCTGTGTTGTCCATTCAATTCCCATATAACACCAACCATAATTATATTTGTTACACTGTGATTTTGAACTGAAGAACTACACAAATACATATAATTTATGTGTGGAACACCCCCCCCCCCCCATCACCATCACCACCACCACCACCACCACCACATGCACATCTTTTTCTAAGAATCTAACTTACTTACTGTTGTATCTTACAGACCTACATAAACAGTCAAGATGTCTTGTTGTCCACAATACTTGACCAGAGAACAACAGAAGGAGTTGGCAGACATTGCCAATGCCATTGTTGCCCCAGGAAAAGGCATCCTTGCTGCAGATGAGAGCACAGGTAAGCTGACACAGTCATGTCTCACCTCTCTGGTTACAATTTATTAATATACAGTAATATACCTTCTAATAAATTAATATTTTTGTTTTTGATCAAAATGATTTATTGCTAAGTCATCACATCAGCGTGCCCTTTAATATAATATGAAAATAAAACATTGTTTTATGAAGTTTTCAATCAAAATATTATTTTTAAAAAATTGGTTTCTTATCATGAGTCCCCACATCAGTCTGTCCTTTGATGAAAGAAAAACATCTTTGTTGAGGGTCAAAATGATGAGAAAAATAGTTGTTCTTCCGAGTCGCCACATACTAAATTTATGGTGTGTCACGAGAAATTGCCTCACCTGAGTGGCATGTCAAATAGGCAACACATAGTAAAAGATAGGGGAAGACCAAATTTTGGTGTCACAAGAAATTGTTGTCTATCATTAGCATGTCAAATGGGCATGTTAGGGATGACTGCTGTATCATATGACAGTAAGATCTGCCTGTTTTATTCATAATTACTGTTTCCCAAGAAGAGATTGAGGAAAACTCTAAAAGTGTAAAGGTTCAGGGCAAAATGAGGTATCGCCACAAACCTTTGTGTTTTCTGACCTTTTTGCTTGGAGTTTGCATTTTTTAGGTTTTGGAGAAAGTGGCTTTTTGTGTGATAAAGGCTTTCTTTCCTTTCAGATTTTTTTTCAAAGTTTGGAATCTTTTGAATTTTTAAAATCAAATCTAAGTTGAATGGGCAATGATCAGGATGTGAAACTGTTAGATTCATGCATCAAGAATAACTGTATATTTTTGTTTTGATTTTAGGTACAATGGGCAAACGTTTCTCTGCCATCAACTGTGAAAATGTTGAAGAGAATCGTCGCCTTTACCGTCAGTTGTTATTCTCTGCTGACAATGCTGTGACTGAAAACATCAGTGGTGTTATTATGTACCACGAAACCTTCTACCAGAAAGACGACAATGGTGTCTTATTTACTGAAGTCTTGAAGAAGAAGGGAATGATTCCAGGCATTAAGGTATGGAAAATCCTAATTGTCACGTCAGGGTCAGTGCGATATTAAGGTGTTATCTGCTATACACTTTTTATAGCAAATACAACCTTATCACACTGATGTGTACCATAAGGGTTCATGCTTGGCTGTTCAAACGTTCTTGAAAGTTTGATTCCAGACATTAATGTATGGAAAATCCTAATGTGTATCGTAAGTGTTCATTCATACTTGGCTGGTCAGAAGTCCTTGAAAGTTTGGGAATTTTAAATCAATCCTGAAAGTCCTGGAAAATATTTAATTTAATCAGTGAAACACCTTTTCAAAAAATGAAATATTCTGAAACATTTAGCCATAAAGTGTCAAAAAATTTCTGTTGCCAAAATAATCTATGTTCATAAATTTAACTATATTTTGCACCAAGAAATACTAGTACTGGTAGTTCACCAATGCTTTCACCAAATGTTCTGATGTGGTGAGTCAAATTGCTGTTTGTTGATTAGATCTGTTAAAAGAAAACTCCCTAGAACTAGAAAATGACATCAGTTGGCCGGCCTTAAAATCTTCTAAAAATGTTTCAAACTGTCAAAAAGCTCCTGGAAAGTTCTTTTACTTCTGTCAATGAACCTCTTATAGTTTGTACAAGTTATTATGAAGAGTAAATTTCTAATCAACGGATGGAAAATATCTTGTTTATGGTTCCAAGAATAAATGAGACAATTAAAATGTAGTTACTTTGGAACGGTTAATCAGAAATGAGTAAAATTTCAATCTGTCCACTATTGAACTAAATGACTGTCCTGGTATTCTCACTACAGGTTGACAAGGGTGTTGTACCATTGGCTGGTACCACCAATGAATGTACAACTCAGGGTCTGGATGGACTTGCAGAGCGCTGTGCACAGTACAAGAAAGATGGCGCTCAGTTCGCCAAGTGGCGCTGTGTCCTCAAGATCCAACAATACACACCATCAAACCTGGCAATAATTGAGAACGCTAATGTTCTGGCACGTTATGCTTCCATTTGCCAACAGGTAAGGCATTTGTCTCCTTCACTTTGTATGTACTGATCAGTGTGTCCTCAAATGATAGCCAAATTTTGTTGTTGTGAGTCAAAATGATAAAAACTGGCATTTCCTTTGAGTCACCACATAGTAAGAGATAGGGGAACACCAAATTTTGGTGTGTCACTAGGGATTGTGTGTGTCAATGGCACATCAAATTTGCTTAGAGGGCCCACTGGTCCACCGTCACCTACTACATCAATGCTACAGTGTATACTCACTTTATAAACATAATCAGTGCTGTCTGTTATAAAGTGAACAAGACTAACAGTTTGCAGTCAAACCTGTCAGCTTATCAAACTATATACTGAGTGTATTTGTTAAATATTTAAGTGTCGTTGATATTATGATTTATTGTTTGTTTGTTACAGAACGGCCTTGTGCCCATTGTTGAACCCGAGATCTTGCCTGATGGCGAACATGATTTACGTAGATGCCAGTATGAGACTGAGAAGGTTTTGGCTGCTGTCTACAAGGCACTGAGCGACCACCACATTTTCTTGGAAGGCACTTTACTTAAACCCAACATGGTAACACAGGGACACAGCTGCACTACCAAATACTCACCACAGGACATTGCATATGCCACAGTGACAGCCCTGCAACGTACTGTACCTGCTGCCGTTCCAGGTTAGCGTTTCTTCCTTCGGTAATCTCAAAGCATGTCTCACTCTCTGATACAATTACACAGCCAAGACTAGTTGTAAAAATCAAACTTCTAAGGCCAATTGAAAATAAATTGAGTGTGTATCTGATAGCCTGACCGACCCTAGTTTAAGCCTCCAACCCTAAACATTTTCTTTAGCATTTATAACAAAAAGATAAGAAATTCTTTGTCTTCGTGGCATTCATGCACGTTTTCTTTCCCCAGCGATGTCTGTACATATCTCATGAAATATCACAGGTTTTTTTTTTTTTGCCTGATTTAAAGTCAACAAAATGACAGATTGTCGTATTAAAACAGATCAACAGACTACTAAACTTTTTGATAAAATAATGTACTTGGTGAAACATAGAGGCGAGCAAACTATAAAGACAATAATTGTAATAACATTTAAGGGGAACACCACACCAGGAAATAAAGCTATTGTCATAAACTTTGGGTTCTGGAGTCATTTTATGATTTTGTATCCCATAAATTTTGCTCGGTTGGCAAGAAATATCAAATTGAAACTCTTTTTTCATCTCTTTTGTTCTTTGAGTGGTATACCATTGCCTCATGGATCTTAGCATCCATGAATATGGATTAGATGAACATTGAATATTCGTGAACCCTAAGTGCTTATTTCCTTCAGATAGACATGAATATGTTTTGTTAATTACAAGAAAGTGTCCTCACAAAAAAATGTTGCATAGAAAACATCTGGGATGCTACTAAACATAGAAAAAACTTCAAGAAGTCAGACTTCATTCAGTGTTGTTTTCTGATATATAGGTATCACCTTCTTGTCTGGTGGCCAGTCTGAGGAGGATGCCTCCATCAATCTGGATGCCATCAACAAGTGGCCAGGCAAGAAACCATGGGCACTCACTTTCTCCTATGGCCGTGCTCTTCAAGCCAGTGTACTGAAGGCATGGGGAGGCAAGACTGATTGTATCAAAGCTGGTCAAGCTGAGCTGTTGAAGAGAGCCAAGGCAAGTATTACAAGTTGTAGTACAGCCCATATCAATGAATAAGATGGAAATTTATATATATAGATCTGTTGCTCTTCAGGATATCTGTAATGTAGATTTTCTGGGCTTTTGAGATACCATGCTACTTTGTATTTAAAAGTTGTGTATATCTGCAAGGTTATCATGTATAATCAAACAGCAACATATGTCGTCAAACAGTAGTCCAAGACCGACAACTACATGTGCTATATGATGTACGTACATACGTCCATATACACATACATATATGCATGCACCCGATGTACATACATACATTCATACATATATGTACATGCATGCATATATACATACATACATGCATGCATGCATGCATACGTATGTATGTATGTACATCATACATGCACACACACACACACACACACACACACACACACATACATACATACATACATACATACATACATACATACATACATACATACATACATACAATTACATACATACACATATATGCATACATGTATATACATATATATACAGGCACACACACACACTGTCACACATCCATCCATCCATCTAACCAGATTGTTATGATGTCCTTTCTTCAGGCTAATGGTACCGCTTCTCTCGGCAAGTACGAAGGTGGAGTGAGCAGTCTGAGTGCTGGAGAATCCCTCTATGTTGCCAACCACGCTTATTAAAAATCAATCCAAGTGCATGCTTCATTGTCAGCAATAAGATCATCAACGTATGATAGTGATACGTCAAGAATTTTGTAGATAATACATTGTGTACAGTTGCCCATATTTGGCTTGCTGCTGATAATTTGAACTAATAACACACTATCCTGGGCACGGTTGATCATCTTAAATATAAAATGTGAACAATTACTAGTTTGTGTGTGATGTTGTGAAATAGACATTTGCACTCTTTAAAAGAAATTATGTTGGCAATTATTAAAGAGAGTAGCAGTTCAGAAAAGGAAGTGAAGAGACTGATAAAAAAAAAATACATGAATTTAAATAAAGAGGAAACTGTATAAAGTTTTAACAGTAAAATAAGGGAGGAATCACTTCGGGGTTGAATTTTTATTGAAATTGGGGAGAAAAGTGGATATATTTATGTATAACCAACATCAGATGTAACAGCTCAAAAAACAAATTCGGTGTTAGCTGCATGCGTTGTGTAATATTCGTGTTATTAAAAAATTAGTTGGGTATATATCTGTGTTGGTAGTATGATGATGTGGTGGCTATAGCTCTTCATGTGTTTGAGTGGTCTTTGATGACTCGGCATTTATTTAGCAAGTAAACCACTGTTGGTATGCCATGCTGTGTTAGTACTTGCATACAGACAAACATGCTGATGTCACAAATTGGATGGTGCAGTTTACCAATATCATCAATATTGTGTATGGTGCACGTTTTGACCAGTATGGCTGTTTTCTAGCTACAAGTACAAGTTCAAAGTCAAGATACACAGCAATATGGTGAGCGACTGTGTACATCAAGTCTGTTAACAAAATACACATGGAATGACAAGATGAATTCTATTGATAGAATTTGAACTCGAAAACAATCCATCATTTGAATTAACAACTCAATTTTACCTAATGGAGTCTTTTAGCTAACACATCATAATACTAGTTTCTGTGATTTGGTAACTTTTAAAATATAACATCTTGGGATTCATACCTTGTATTCATTCTACACCAGCCCTTCTTATTTACAACAATAAAACCAACATGTAATATAGAAAATGTGAATTTAAAAAATCCAACAATTATGATCTAGATGGAAAATTATTTGTGTTGACGACCTTACCCTCCCCCAGTGCATCATGGTTCATCCCATCAATACCAATGAGGATGTTTGTTTGGTTTAAGTCTAGATCCAATACCTGTTCTCTGTGATCACTATCTTCTCTACATATAGTCAAAGTGATGAATTTCACTGATAATCTGGCTAAAACTGCCTCCTTGGGGAAAGGCTGAACAGTGCATGTCAGTAGTAATCTATCGCACACTGACATGCAGTTGTAATTGGTTACTTCATTCAGACAGTTGTCCATTAATAGTCAGTTAGTACAACTGCTTTGATTATCACTGGAATTTAGAATGTAATGTTTACCTAACTCCAATTTCAGTCTGAAAGTAAATAATGTGGGGATGCTATACAGTCATCACGTTTACATCAACACTGCTGGGGGTAAACACAGATTCTTATGCTGAAAGTAATCACTTTGACTATACACGGGAGAAGATTGTAGTGATCATAACACGTATAGGAAACTAGACCAGCTCGATTTGCGAGGGGAGATAATGTAATAGTTGTCAGAGAAAAGTGGTACACTGTAAGTTGTGATCTACTTCGCTTTTATTTCAACAAATAAGTCTTTTAGGTGAAGATCTAGTGTTGGAAAGCAGATAAGGAAGGAATGTTGCATTCGTTGATCAACACAATAAAAAAAATACTTTCTCCCTCTGACAAAACGAGTATGTCTGATTTGTTTGGAATGTTGAGATTCACATTGTTTTATTCATGTGCATATGGATTCTTGTTCATTAAAATATATAATCACATCACAAAGAGAAAACGTGAGTGATAGAGGTTAAAGTTGTACTAGCAGCAACTGGAATGTTTTTTTTCAAAAATGTTTTAATTAGATGTAATGACTTAGTTGTAATTTAGTACACTCTGAACAGTATTGAATCACCTGTAGGTAAACATTCTTGTGTAGCTGTACACACAGTTTGTAGCAATATATCCAATCAAACAATAGGCCATTGCAGACTGCAAACAGGAAATTGAGAATACAGCGCCCTCACTCAAATTGGGGGTGTCATCTCATTGTGTTGTTTTCTTAAAGAGTTTTGTCTCATGGTATTCTGTAGAAGTGCAGATCAGGGATGTTTTTTGTACTGTTCAGATATCGAGGAAAGCAGCAGTGTTCTATGATTAACCAAGTAACCTATACCATGTATACCATGTATACTCCCAAGGTACACATAGACAGGAAGTAGAGCACCACCATGTCAAATTTTGGAAAGGCCTATTGATTCTTGGTTCATAATAATGAATCATAATTTCAACTTAACGGGCCAGGTACACTACGTACATGTACTACTGATAGATAAAACAGACCTCAAACTGATATGTACAATGTCTAATTATTGGTATTTTAACAATTTTCTGTCAATATAGTGTTGGTTTGTCTGATTGAAACAAATACTACCCCAATTACAGCTCCTGCAGGTTTATACCTACCATGCAATATAAGGAGAAGGAATAGGGAATTTGCAATCCAAACTGATCATGTTCAGACGCAAAGGACTATGGGATTATCTGTGGTTATCGTAATATGTTATCTGTCGCTACCGATGAAATAAACCTCCCACAATGGTCAGGGTAACTATGAATTGATCATTCATGGTTATAAACAATGTGACAATATTGTTTACAATACTGATTGATTAGTATTTTATTATCACATTTCCCATGATGCAACATTCAACATGGTGGGTTTACAAGTTCCCTATTGGGAATATATAAACTTATTGATGGCCCTTTTAGATCTGAAGGATGATTGCACTTTTGGGATCTCATATTTCCTTCTTATGTTGATGGACAGTTGTGTTACCACACATTATTATGACCATCAGATGCACTTCCTTTTGTACTATTTATTTCCCAGTTGGAAGGAGTAAAATTCTTGGGAAAGAATGCAGTTCCATGATTATGTTGTGTTTATAGGTAAGTGTTTGTTAAAGAACCTACGAAAAGCTATCTTACACACTGAAATTCTCTGAGAATATGATAGAGGATGTGTTTCTAATGTGAAATGTGCATTTGCTTTGTGTATATTCGTGACGAAAGTAGGTGAAATCTACCCCATGTTCCCCAGCCATTTTATCAATTTCCCAAACCCAATACTATCCCAATGCATAGGACAGTATGCAAGTTCTACATGATTCAACCCTAAAATCAGTAAAAACACTAGATGAAATATAAAAGAAAAATTTAAAATTATAATGTTAACATGTACCACATTGTGTTTGTGAAGCAACTTGATCTTTATTTTCAATTGGACAAATACATTACAGCATGTATATGGTTGCGTCAGTTCAGTAAGGGAAGGTCATATCTGCTATGCAATTGTATCTGCTATGTCCTTGCTGCACTGATGCACCAAATTATATATACATGTATGTATATATATATATATATATATATATATATATATATATATATATATATATATATATATATATATATATATATATATATATATATATATATATGTTGAGGGTAGAAGAAAATCAAGTTGGGTTTTTCGTCTCTACAAGCCTGTTTCGTGAGTAAATCACTCGTCAGGAGATGTTGATGTACATCAATGAGTGATTTACTCACGAAACAGGCTTGTAGAGACGAAAAACCCGACTTGATTTTCTTCTACCCTCAACATATATTCCGCTCTGCGTGCAGACGTATCGAGCACTGTACTACGGATAAATCTTACCACTGACTTCCTATATATATATATATATATATATATATATATATATATATATATATATATATATATATATATATATATATATATATATATATATATATATATATATATATATATATATATATATATATATATATATATATATATGTATTTACTGATGTGCTGAAGTTCTCCATACATCCCCACATTATGCTAGCAGAATATTTTGACTTGCCAATAAAAAAGTTGCAGCTGAAGTTTGTACAAATATATGATTTAAAAAACAGATTACTCAGTCGTACTAGTGGTACTTCAAGCAGCCTCTAGCAAATGCATAGGTTATGTAAAGTTGATTTCTACAATTTCTTGTCTATAAATCCAGTACTTTGTAATTGGTGTGCATCTTGAAGTACTTGCAGGTTATTTTTACAATAAAGAAATTACCATAAGGCCAAAAAATAAAAAGAATTGTTTCTGGTCAGGGTATGTTGTCTGAGGTGGTGTGACGATGCAAATTATTCTTTTAATTCTCAACAAATCTGTTGCTCAATCTACTACTTATGACAGTTAAAGTTCTTTTTATGTTAAGTACTTTAGAGCAATTGTGTATGTAGGGGCAGATGTCGTTTGTTTGTTAATGATTGACTCTACAGTTGTCTCCACTGAAGTAGCAATTAATGTAGGTAGGGTTATTTTTGTGTTTCAATGCAGACTGCATGGGCTGGACAAACACACACACAAAAAAGTTTGATGTGGGGGTATTTTAAGTGATGCGCATGCTGACCACAAACAATTCTTCTTTTTTTTGCGTAACTATACTGAATTACTGTAATAATAGTATATATCTTTAAAGTGCTTTGTATAAAAGATGTTGTGATCATAGCACTGAAAAAAACTATTACCCTGGCATAGACCTATATCAGGACAACAGCCCTATAACTCGAGTCCCTGGGGAGCATACAGTCCACTGCAGCCTCTATAAGCACTTAGGATTAAATCCTTCACATTGCAACCTCTATCCTACCAGGTCCCCAATTATACAGCTGGATTGCCTGGGATACAATCATGGTTCAAATCTTGCCCAAGGACTATTGACATATCAGGAACAGATGGTGGCAGCATGGCTGAAACCAGCAACTTGGTGACTCTAAACTCACTACCTTGACCATCAATCACATTGAATGATGTTTAAGAACAAAGTAGTCGTGTCTGTGCAATACACTGTTCCTACATGAATGCCTTAGTATTATAGTTAAACCCATCCCTACATGAATGCCCTGATATTGTCCCAGATATTGTAGTTAAATTAAACCAACCACTATGTGAATGCCCTGATATTATAGATAAAACCACCCCCTACATGAATGCCCTGATACAAAACCACCCCTACATAAATGCCCTGATATCATAATTAAAACCACTCCTATTACTACACTGATGAATTCCTTCATGGTGTATTATCATTCTTTACATAAATGCCTTGATAGTGTGCAATTCCTATATGAATGCCTTGCTAATGTTGTTGGAACCATTCCTACATGAATGCCTTGGTCGTGTAATTGTACCCAACATTTTCAGCATCCATATTTCGGAATTGCAGATACATCCTGTAGAAAAAAGAAGAATAGATTTGGGAATTCAAAAACATCATCTAGGTTTACAAGAAAGACTTACTTAAATGTTCACTATAGGATTCTAGGATCACGCAATGGCTTATTGATTGTTAGTTTGTCTTTGTTGAGCACACAGTTAATTCTCGATGCTGGATTTGTAGCTTGATGCACACACACACTCACACCATTGAACTTAATAGTGGTAATTTATGAGTAGAGATGTATACTGCCAATCTCTTCATCTTATGTATAGTGTTGTATGTCACCTATGTAAACACACAAGTTCTTATTTTATACATAGCTTCATTATCGTAAACCACAGCCTCTTTTACAGCACCGCGTAAGTATTATTTTTTGTTGCATCAGTGGAAAAATTAATACTCTCTCTGGCTTGTGAGTATGACATTTAGATGTTATACCCCAATATTTGTCTTCATTCAAGCAAGGAAAATATGAGAAACCTAAGGGGCTTTGTCACTACGAGTTGCTAGACGAGTAGTGACAATTAACCCTTAGGTCACAAATACTTTGAGGAAAAATATTGGAGAATAACATAATTATACCAGTGCAAGTAATAGCTAGGAAAAAATGGGAAAAGTAATGGTAATTTTGAACATTTTGACAATACTACTGCAAGTCACAAGTGACTACTAAAGAATCATTGTATATGTATAATTTGAGTTGATGGGATTTCTAGTCTCGGTTACCCAGACACTCATTTGGGGTGGTCTTGTAGGCAGAGCCCCCTGCGGCAAGAGTCTGGGTAACCGAGACTATGGGATTTTCAATAATTTTCACTTATGTATTTCTTGGCAATATTAATATTAAACATATTAAACAAAATGCGCCTCAAACATAATTACCTATCTCCAGGTATTCCTAGAGCGTCAGTTATGTATCGCATGATTCTCTCAGAGCACTCTTTATTTTTATCTCGTCCCAGTCTGCCAATACTGGATAATACCATAAAGGCACATGGATCACAAGTACCGGCATAAGACATGTGTTGATCAACATCCACATGGATCATGATATTCTGGATTCAATTGACATAAGAAAAACACCACAAAATTATCACATTGACTACAACTATGTGAGTGCTACATTCATATTATGAGGAAATTCATACATTTATACTGAGTAACGAAGGCTTTGTTAATGCACAAGCTTTTCAACTTTTTTAACATTACACTTTCAATCTCGGGATCGACAATCCTCATGATGAAGACAAAGTCCATAGTTACAACTGACCTCTAGGTGGCGCTATGATCAGCTCGAGGCTCAACCTGAACCATGGAGGTGTAACATGGACATGTAATGTCATTTGAAAGTCATTTGATCTACTATTACGTTATAAATGAATATTTTTGGTCAAAAAATGTACATTATATCACAAACGTTAAAAGAAGCTTGAAGGATGGATATCCATTGTACTATGGATGTACAACCCATCTTGAAAATAGTTTACTTTGTTAAGACAGGAGCATCGAGCAGAATATTAACTCATATAACTGTGCTCAACGAACGAATCAAATGTATTGAACTTTGAACTTGGGTAGATGTAGTAACGCAAAAAAATGTAGTCATTTTCTTATGTTTAATACGTATGGAAAACGAAAACCTCTAAATGTTATTAAACAAAATGCGCTACTAGTATCTCGATTAAAAATTTGATCTCTGGCGACATGCATAAACAGCGTCATGTCTCAACCAAGGCTACGCGCTACGCGTTCATGACAATTTTACATCTGGGTCAATGTTTTTGACAATATTTGTTTAGATCACTTTTAGATATGGCATATTATTAACCAACAAACAAGTATTAAGTCTTTGTCTGTGATTCACCCTATAACACAAATCTCAGCTTGTGAAACTGCAAACACAAGTTTCCCCATAACAAACATTGTATGTTTACCCATTACGCAGCTAAACGCACGGGTTGCTTTTAGTAAATTGATATAGGAGACTCACCTTTTCGGGTTTATCAAGCAACTCTGCAATTATCTTGCAGCAGTTAACATACAAGTCATCTGGAATTTTATCTTTCGACAGACTTGTAAATATCTGGAGGGTGGGCATGTTGAAGTCAACTGTGCTGATTGTCTTTACAATGTAATTGGGTGGTTGTACGTATGTACAAAGTGGTATGCACCAGTTTTATATGCACGATCGTTCACAATGGCACTGGATATCACAGGGATAATGCAAGGTCGGAGTCAGGGTCGGAGTGTCACGCACCTAGCCTCGAACACGGACTATATATAATGTTACAGAATGGTGTTATTTTTTTTGACTGATTATGGGCGACAATACAATAGCTGAAAGTGTTTGGTGGATAATTGAATGCATGGAAGTGGGTTCCGACAACATAGCAGGTTTGCGATTATTTGGACGTCATTAGTCACACGCATCCCTCTTGACATAGCAGTTAGATTTATTTAGAATGAATGTCAAGGTGTTGGCTGTCACCATGCATTGTCAAATTTTATTTCAATCACGAATTTTATGTATGTACGTTCATGGTCCTATAGGTTTGACTTACATCATAGACCCTCCACTGGTGGAGGGTCTATGCCTACATGTACATGCTCTCAGAGACCTCATTTTTTTTTCAGTATACGCGTTGGAAGAGAATTTTAAATTATCTTAAATAAAATTGTATCCGTTTATACCGATAGGGATAACAAACAAAATGTTTATCCCGAATAGGATACACACACACACACACACACACACACACACACACACACACACACACACACACACACACACACACACACACACACTTACACACACACATATGTATACATACATACATACATTTTAGTACTGTGGAAACAGGTTCAGTGTGTAATTACCATCAAGGATATATATATATATGCTCAGAGTGTCTGATGATCGCAATATGCGTGAAACTCCGAGTTACACCCAAGAAAGAGTTCCAGTACTACCAAAACTATTACGCTCTGCCACTGCGGTATAGAGCACTGTCTTAGCAGATTGATACTCACCGAGGTATATATATATATATATATATATATATATATATATATATATATATATATATATATATATATATATATATATATATATATATATATATATATATATATATATATATATATATATATATATATATATATATATATATATATAGGACCTGATTTAGATAGGTGTTTTATTTCTTTCCTTGACACTATTCTTGAGTTTCACTCTCAGACTCACTAGAGTCTGAAGATGTGAGGCAAGACTTGTCTTTCTTTCTATCTAAAACCAGTGAAATTAAACTATTTCCCTCCTCAGCATCATCAAATGCATCTATCTGTACTAAATATTGTAAAGCATTTAGATGTCTGCGTGGTGTTAAGTGTTTTTTCATCAGTGACTTTGCACTAACTTTGGTAGTTGCCTTCTGGCCGTATATGATCACTGTACAGTGTATTGAATACAATTCTGAATTTGCTGTCTTCATCATGAAGTCACAAATGCCTGACACTATAGGTTTAAATATGTATGGTTTTGGAACTGAAAGCATATTGATTACATCTAAGTATTCCACAACATTCTGAATTTCTTTGCACTTTCATGAAGTCACAAATGTCTTACATTTACATGTGTATTGGTAATGCATTTGGTGTAGGAAAGTGAAAGCTATATTTGTCAGACCTCAGTGTGCATAAAATCCTTAGTTTGCTAGCACTTCATGACATCACAAATGTCTGACATTAGATAGTTATTGTGTTATGAGTATAAATAGATATTTGAATACACTATGTAGGTGATGTGATGTCCTTAGATACTCCCCACAAATGTCCCCACTACAGTTTTTCACAAATCACGCATGTGAATGTGTGTTTACTCTGTGTCTGTGTTTCTGTGTATGTATCAGTGAATGACAGTTAAAACCACCACATCAAACGCCTAGGTATTAAGTGATGACTACTTATGGTGTCTAGTTGGGAAATAAACAAGATTATACCACATGTGTATGATTACATGTATGGTCAAAATGTTTTATTTTGTTTTGTTTTCTAAAAAACTTCCTCTACAACTACTATTAAAGTTGTTTGGGCTGAAATAGTAACATAATAGTAGTACCAAAAGAAATATTACAGTTGTGCTACAGTAACAAAAAAATTTGTACTCTTTTTAGTTATTGTAGGGGGCAGGATATTGCGCACTTTTTTTCTTTTTTTTCCTTTTTTTTTGGGGGGGGGGCCATGAAATTTTTATACTTTTGAAAGGGGGGGCTGTGAAATTTTGGTCACAGTGGATGGGGGGGCCAGGAAAAAAAACAAGTCAGAGATAATTTCTCCCCAGGCCCCCCCCCCTGCCGTAAATTCTGTCCGGTCCCTAAAGACGTAATGCCCGTAAATGCATATAAAGCTGCACATATATGAACTAATCCTGCACGCGTTTCGCTCAACACCGGAGGGACGACCCGTATGCAAGCAGGACTAGTTACTGTATTAAAACAACCTGCTGCCATGCCATGTCCGACTCTATCTCCTTACGCATCACGCCACCGAGTCGTGAAGCATGCCGTATACCTCAGACCACTATAGAGAAACCATTTCAAGTAATACCTTTATTCATAACTGTACTTTTTACATGGGCCGATCAATGTACAGATTGTCCCTAGAACCGAGTAGAAGAGAAAATAAATCCAGTCACAGCACGACGCAACACACGGCGTTCATGGTCAGACGTTCACGCGTTCAGAGTTGATATGATAGTGACACGCGTGTCAGAGCAGCTGTCTTGAAAGCAAATTATTCCTATGACATCATTCTGATTATCTCAGTGATGTTCCTTAAGATATGGTACATTGTTGAAGATCTATAAAGTTATGGACAATTTTGGATTCCCAACCTATCATG
Organism: Glandiceps talaboti; assembly: GCF_964340395.1. Taxonomy (NCBI): domain Eukaryota; kingdom Metazoa; phylum Hemichordata; class Enteropneusta; family Spengelidae; genus Glandiceps; species Glandiceps talaboti. The sequence continues at coordinate 15,295,465 of NC_135566.1, read as the reverse complement.
GAGGGTAGGGGTACCTACGAATTTGTAATAATTTTGTTATCTTGGGGGTGTTTTTGAGCTTAACTTTGGAGGATGGCAGATGTGTTTTTATAACTTTATAACATACAAGTAGAAACTTGTGAAATCAAAATTTTTAATAAAACATTGTACGGTAGGTAAAGAAATAGATTGAAATATGTCCAGAGTACATAAAAAATATTATTGTATCAAAGTGAATATTATAATATTTCACATGCATGCACACACACACACACACACACACACACATACACCGACAAATACAGTGACACACAAGCAAATGTCAAATGGAAAGGCATTTATCATGTTCTGTAACTGAAATTTTATTTCAACAAATTCTTCTCCCCCCCCAAAAAAAAAAAAATTTGCTGTCGACTATCTGATATCATTAGCTGTTTAACAGTACTGATTATTCACTTGATTTTAATATCTGTAATTTACTGAAAATTGATGAAGTACAACTGTTGTAATTAGGATTTCACAACCTTGTACAGGGTTGTAATGAGGATTTCACAACTTTGTACAGGGTTGTAATGAGGATTTCACAACTTTGTACAGGGTTGTAATGAGGATTTCACAACCTTGTACAGGGTTGTAATGAGGATTTCACAACTTTGTACAGGGTTGTAATGAGGATTTCACAACCTTGTACAGGGTTGTAATGAGGATTTCACAACCTTGTACAGGGTTGTAATGAGGATTTCACAACTTTGTACAGGGTTGTAATGAGGATTTCACAACCTTGTACAGGGTTGTAATGAGGATTTCACAACTTTGTACAGGGTTGTAATGAGGATTTCACAACCTTGTACAGGGTTGTAATGAGGATTTCACAACCTTGTACAGGGTTGTAATGAGGATTTCACAACTTTGTACAGGGTTGTAATGAGGATTTCACAACCTTGTACAGGATTGTAATGAGGATTTCACTACTTTGTACAGGGTTGTAATGAGGATTTCACAACTTTGTACAGGGTTGTAATGAGGATTTCACAACTTTGTACAGGGTTGTAATGAGGATTTCACAACCTTGTACAGGGTTGTAATGAGGATTTCACAACCTTGTACAGGGTTGTAATGAGGATTTCACAACCTTGTACAGGGTTGTAATGAGGATTTCACAACTTTGTACAGGGTTGTAATGAGGATTTTGCCATTTTACTCACCCTTGTATTTGTTTTAATGGTTTAGTATTTTTAATGTATATATTGTATATTTTTATCTCGACACTGTGTGAGAAGAGCCTTTGGCTCAACAGTCTATCGAGTTTAAATAAAGTCTAATAATAATAATAATAATAATAATAATTTCACAACCTTGTAAAACATGTAGCTGGATACTGTCATCTACAATGTTGGTACAACCACATGAATGTTTCACACAAGGTTGTAGCATTGCCTAATCTACATCATCATACATGAATGAACATTATACTACAGTATTTGCATATTCCATGGAGTGTTGAAACTGAAGTTGCAGAACCCTACGTGGCAAAGGTAGTCATGTTATGGCCGGCATTCTGTGCAGCCACATCAACAAAAGTAATATACATCCTACAAAAAAGAAATAAAAGATACATTGTTAAAACTTACCTTTAATTTAAAAAAAAAACATGTAATAAAATATATAAAATATAAAACTGTTTTAACCCATGCTATTAGGGACACAGAACAAACTCCAAGATTTGCAAAGTATGTCAAGGTTAAGAGTTATATTTGTTGGACATTTTGCACCTTCAATCTTTTTTTCTGTACTGCAAATCCCGGGGTGGGGGTGGGTGGGGGTGTTACCTCATGGAAAGGTATATGAGCGTGAGCTACCCACTTTTCCCATGAAAACATTCTCTACTTATGGATCAATTTTTTACCTGAAAATTCCCTACTCATCTTCTGGATACAACATGCACTTTTGTCTTGAATTTGTCTATAGTACACTGAGCTTTAACATGGTTTGCATGTGGAAAAATGACAAATCTACCTGGTGACCCTGTGTTATGTAAACAACTTGTCATTGTAATCACATCAATATAGACAGGTGTTAGTGTAAATTGTATAAAATGACAAAATACTTGTATCACCTTGTTGCAAGGTTCATTCACCTTGTTCATGGACTCTGGTTTCATGCTTTAGCAATTGTGAAAAGTCTACTCACACACTCTCAACATTTTATAGACGCAGGTTGAAGGAAGCAATATGTATTGATCGAAGGAATCCCACCCTGGGATGCACGCATGAAGATCCCAGATGTTTCTCTCAAGTTTATTTCATGTGTATCTTTTGAGATGTAGTCTAGTGCTTGACAACCATGTTTCAATTTTACACTACATTATCGTCCCACATAGTCTGGATGCCAATGTGGTCTCTAACTAAACCACGCCTGGTCAAAGTGCCACAATCAGTCCAAAAAGTTGTTCATCCAATCAGTGAACCCAAACTGTTACAGTGACCTAAATGTAAGCATCCTGAGCTGACAAATATACCATATTTGGTCATTACATAACTGCCCCAATAAACCCTAAGTTTGTGAGGGACTGCATTATTGATTAGAATTTTGTGATTGATTAACAAAGACATGATGGTAATGACTGTGTGGGTGGCTGTGGATGAATTTTGAATTGCATCTCGTGCATCTCAACTTCTAGTGTAACGACTTTGACTATACTGTGAGTGTAGGTGTAAATTGTAATGATACCATATTCTAGGAACCAGACTACTTCCTACAAATGTCTAGTCAATGTTGTTACTCTAGGCGTTAAATGTCATGGTGGGCAAAGAGCAAATGGCACATCTTAGTAGTAATCCATTACAAATTAGCAGGCTGCAGTCATCACTCATTAATATTCACTTGGTACAGCTGTGAACCGTAAAAACATAAAAACCGAACTCCACCTCCAGTACAAAATCACTTGGGGACACAATAACATCACCAAGTTTATATGAACGCTGTAGGGGGAGCACAGAATTCTGTAATGATATTGACTAGATGTAATGTGTGAAGATAATGTAGTTTAAAATCAGAAAACGGTCGTCAGGAACTAGACTATCCGAGATGTGACAAATACTAGTAGCCCATTGTAGTACACCCCTGTTGATGAGGTGTCAGTGAAAATTTGAGATTTGTATTCAAGAAATGTTTTGACTACTCTGAGAGTAGAATTTTTCATATTACCTTGCTGGTTTTATTCCTAAGGTACTCTGTAAATGCTCCATAACTGCCTTAGTGTGCCCCTTGTTGTCCTCAAGTCCTAGTTTGCCAATACAAGCAAGAGTAACACTGGCACATGCTTCAGTTGTCCCACCAAATGACATAATTTGATCCGGGATAATATGGACACAGTTGTACTGGAAGCGGATAACGAAAAGTAAAATTAAGGTACCACACATTCATTGTGTCACACTTTTTGACCACAGTATCAAAACTTTAGATCAGCCATTAAAAGGATAAACTGTGTAGAGACGATGTATGTTGTAACTTGTATAACCGGAACATAGACTTTTATTTATCAAAGCCTCGAGTTCGGCCTCACTCCAAAGTCAGAGGCAGGGGGAGATAGTCCCTGCTCGGTGATCGTTACAATCACAATAAGTCACGCATAGGAGATCAGCTTCCTAAGATATATATAGGTCATGCATAATTACGAGCGTCATTGAAATGAAACAAAGGCAACTAAACTTTAAACTTGAATGTCATCTCCAGTCATACGATATTAGAACCTGTTGTCTTGACATCCATGTGAAGTATTGCAATAAAAGATATTCATTTCTCTAACGAGGTGTTTGGCGAAGTGTATAAACCCATCGTCGCAAACCACGGCCTGTTTTACGGCAACGTTCTTAACGAGCCGCGCCCACTAGCCACTGTACTGGTTTTATTTCGAAGTATAGCGGAAGAAATAACACTTAACAGCTCTGGTTTGCGAGAATCCTGAATGGTATAAACCATGTCATGTCATGTCAGAACCTAAACACAGTAATTACAAAGTTATGACAACATAGTTTAAACTGGCTGCAGTAATTGTAGTTTTGTATTTATTTACAATGTAATTCTTTTTTATATTTTATTTTGTGACTCACTATTGCTCGTTTTACTGTTTGTTTTCTTACGGGGTTTGCAAAGAAAAACAAAACCGCTAACTACACTACTGCAGCAATTTGAAATATTCTGAACACGACGAAAATTAGTCCTGCTTGCAGACGGTGCACGCGTTTCGATGACTTACTCCGTCTGTAATCAGGACCAGACGAAAATAGAAATATGCATTATGCAGATAGTTTTGCCCAGACCAGACAATTCTTTTCACCCACTCACCTGTTTTGGCTTCCCTAGAATTTTGAACAGTAGGTCAGTTGTGGTCGTCAGAAAATCCTCTGGGATTTTGTCTTTAGGGACATTGGTGAATACTGTAAGGGTCGGCATTTTACCACGGGACTTTATCGATTATTTTAGCTAATATAAGAAACACACACTCTTGCGATCTTGCACAAGCTGAAACATTTGACAACCAGTAACAGCTGACGACTAATGACCTTAGTTGAACTTTACAGAACCTCACGCAACTGTCTCGTTGAGGGTGCTATCACAAAATTTATTTTGGCACACAACAATCATAGAACCCGTACTATACTCGAGCTCGATCGCGAGCATATTGCATACTATAGTACTGTTATAGTGGTTACTCACACAGGCACATGCATATACAAACCAATATCACAATGAGACTTTATGTATATTTCAAAGTGTCAATGCTTTATACTTGAATAAACCAATCTCCCCTATATGGTCATATATATCTCTTATAAGCTTATGTACCTACCTGAGTGTTCAATCAGAAAAAAATCAAAAGGAAATGTACGTATATACACATAGGGGCGTGTAATATGTAGACTTGTTGTTACTGTTACCACTACTGTTATTTCTTATTTTGATCTATCAGTAATATTTACTTTTGGGGCTACATTGGATGACGACAGTAAAATTTTTTGTCACATCATATCAGCAGTACATAAGCATAATATTACCCACAAGTTCATACATACATACATGCATGCATGCATACATACATACATACATACATACATACATACATACATACATGCATGCATGCATGCATGCATGCATGCATGCATACATACATACATACATACATACATACATACATACATACATACATACGTACGTACGTACGTACGTACGTACGTACGTACACACACACATACACATACATACATACATACATACATACATACATACATACATACATACATACATACATACATACATACATACAGTCTAGGAACATTTAACAGGATATTGAACTTGGTGGACATGATACAAGATACGTACATCTATGCAAGGACTGTGGCAAAAGCCATGCATTCGAAAGGAGTGATATTTCAAGTACTACATTTGTGATTCATTGTATCGCTGTTAATACAACAGAGATAGTTGAACACTCACGGGTTTACTTCTCTCTCTCTCCTTAGAGTAAAATACATGTAAGAAAGAACCTTATTATACGACCATTCCTTTATATGTTGCCAAGCAGAACATAACCTCGAAAACGAGATGTATTTTGTAACAGAGATTCTTTTGATGTGATATCAATTACTGCCAAATATTCATCACTACAATAGAGATAGTTTGTTTCATATTTTCCTAAGTGACGATACTATGTGCACAGTGTGCACAGTGTAAAAGCTCATCAAAACGTTTTGGAGAGCTTTAGATAGCCTTTACCCTCTCTCGTTTTGTTGTTACTGAATTGTATTATCCATTGATTCCTACCTCAGAATTAATGCTAAGTATATCTCCAAAATATCACCTCAACTTAGATATTTTACGACGTAAAAGCGCGGATCTGAACGCGTAACCATAAACCGTGAAATAATAAGAAACAATCTTATTTCATAAGTAGTCATTTAATTGAATACTGGGAAATAGGGATATATCGTTCATAACCTAATACTATTTACATCATTAACGACTCGCCCTGAAACTTGGTGTTATATCTGTTCATGTCGAGATTTCCTCAGTATCGTATTTGATGGAAAAATCAAAATAATAAATCCTTTCATATGTAGTTATATATGTCACACTGTGTTTGTCTGTCTGTCTGTCTGTCTGTCTGTCTGTCTGTCTGTCTGTCTGTCTGTCTGTCTGTCTGTCTGTCTGGCTGGCTGGCTGGCTGGCTGGCTGGCTGGCTGGCTGGCTGGCCGTCCGTCAGGCTAGTTGGCTGACTGTATGTATAAAGTGTAAGATATGATTGTTCTAATAAAAAAGAAAAGAACACATCTACTCCTATCGACATATTTGCAAGATTACATATCTAGCTGTGGGAAACGGATGGCAGAGCTATAGAAAAAGTTGGCCCATAACATAAGATCTCATTTAATCTTTAACACAAATAACACAAATGCAATGACCTGGTACTGAAACATAGCTTTTTAAAAGAGAATATTGATCATAAGTGTATTGGTAATATTTGACATCGGGATCAAGAAACTGAATCAGGGATTGTATCACTTTAATACATGGCTTATTGCGGATGTTTGTTGAACACTTCTGGGTACTTTTTTATCTCTTCGCAATGGCTACACTTACTGTTCGGCACATAGGAACGTATACAATGTCCCATTTTCTCTAGCGCCAGTTTCTCGTTGCTTGGCAGATCTGAGAACCTACAGTGGTATGTAATTTGTAATAAGTCGCATCTGACGTGATGGAGTTTTTTCTTAACATATCTGTTTGTTTGAGATTTCTATTTAACAGTGTCACATATCATCTTACTCGGAGGAACATGACTTTAGCTTAAAGTTTGTACATAGCAATATCCCATCGCAGGAATTATGTTTGAGAGGATAGCTTGTGATCTAAATGAAGCTAATCCCAATTTAGGGGAAATGATGTTGATCTAGAGTCGTGCAGTCTTAGATTCCAAGAGGTCCTCCCCTCTTTGTGAACGCACGTGATTTCTGGCAAAGAATATCTTCGATGTTATTCAAGTTATTCAGAGACGTTGGTGATGTGATAACGATAAGAACACAGTGCATAATAACGGTAATTGCTATCATGTAGGATTTGACAAAAGTTAATACGTCGAGTTAAGCAACTGTCACGGTGTCATTGGCGGCATAACAAAATTTCGTTCAGCATGATAGTAAATTTATTGAATAAAAAAGTGTCAGATACAGATGTATATCTTTCATCTGAAAATAAAAAGAACTAAGGTACACATTTTGTTTTCAGAACAAATTCCTGTTTTAAATTCAATGTAAAACGAAGATGAACAAAACTTTACGTTTTTCTGATATGTAAGCTTATACTATCATCGATTTTATTTCCCAAAAACATTTTTTTAATCGACTAAAACATACACGGTTCTTCTTCATGAGTGTAAAATTGGGGTCGTGGGAGTCAAGGCCAAACTTTAACAAAACGAGGACAACAGCACTCACGTGCGACCAAATCGATCAGTATGCATATATAATTATTAATTTTATTTATTGATATACCAACCACCGGCCTTGCCCAATAACAGGAGCAGGGGGTCAGCTTTAGTACAGGAGGATACCGGAATACCCGGGGAAACCTGCATTGTTCCGTAGATATAGTCAAATTGAACGACACTCTTCTTACAGCGTAGTAAATTTAATCCCAAAAACTCAAAATTGGTTCTAACCCCGACAGCAGCGATAAGAGGCAAATGGCTTAACCACTAGGTCTCCGAAAACCCTACAACGTATATATAGCATACATGTCAGAAATTGATTATTCTTTAATAGTGTCCATAAGCTTAATAGTATGAATAATGTATTTACGAGCTAAATGCCCTACGGTCGGTGTTCAGTTTGGTGTGAAGTGGCGATTCAGGATTTATTTGTTCTGGTTGTAATGCATACATTAATCATGATCAGCGTTCGAGTCCGGAACGTCTTACTCTGTACCTCAAGCGAAGTCATAAATTCAAAAATGGCTAAATTAACAAATGCTTATATTTGTCGCATGTGAATGAATACTTTGGACCAAGAAAAGTCATTAATACGAAAAATGAGTTTTAGTGTTTAATTTGTGGATCAATCTAATAGAGCTAATCCGTAGCAAAGGAACTAACCATAGGGATTATATGGAAGAACAAATTTAGAAAATTTAACACGTGTACTGATTAAAATATAATATGAATATGAATATTGTATAGCATACAGATCGAGCGGAAATTTTTATTTTACATTTCACGCTATATCATATGAAGTGTGACGGTAGTTTCTGGGGAATGATATTTCCAACATTAGAAAAGAAACGCCGGCGAATTCAGAGAAGTAGTCACTTTTTTTCGATTCAGTGCCTTGCCTGCATGCTTGTTCGTGAGTGCGAATTTGGCTTCTGTTCTCATTATTGAACTTCGTGTTGAACAAAGCTTATTCATAAAAAGGTAGCTTTAGTGTATAAGTTAGATCTCTCAATCAATGTGTAAAGCGATTTATAACCTTGCAGAAAACCTTTCAAACGAACACGTGCAATGATAATAAGCAAAAAAGTGTAGCTTTTGAAGAGCCCTTGTCAAACTGGGTGATATCCCCTATCATTATAGCGAATCTTTGACAATATATGATGAAAAGGTGGAAACATTAGATGTGACTCAGAGACAGTATAAATGAAACTAATATAAGCCTTAGCATGAACGTATGACGTATATTTGAGATTCTTTGGGGAAGGACGAATCAAGGTCCTTCATTTTAAGGGGCCGGGCATTTTTAAATGACCGGTGTGGGGGGATGGGGGTGTTGGGCGAGCGATGAATTGGATTTGAACATGGGTTTTCTCAAACTGACCCCCACATCCTCGCGCCAATGACCAAAGCCAAAGTGAAATGACCCCCCCCCCTTCACACACACACACACACACACACACACACACACACACATGCACATTTCTAACATATCATTTTATAGGTCTTGCTATACTGATGTGACTATAGCACCGTATGAATTAAGAGAATACATATCTACTTTGGTATTTTTGTTTTCTTTGTATGTTTAAATCTAGAATCTATGGAACGTGTAATTACGTCAGGGTATCTCAGGGCTTTGATAAATAAAGTCTGTTCCAGTTATACAACATACATCGTCTCTATGCAGTTTATCCTTTTACTACAAGTCTTGCTCATCTTAAGTTTTAATACATATGTGGAAAATACAGAAGGGGGAGGGGGGGGGCAGGAGAGGGCATCCCACTCCCGTAGTAAAAATTTGTTTTCAAATTACAGATGTTCAGGAGTCATTTCACGGCACGACAATGGCACTTATCCTGTCGTTTTCCAAAGTGACTCCCCACTTCAAGTGGTGTTTTCCAAAATGACCCCCCCCCCCAACTTCAAGTGGTGGTTTTAAAAAATGATCCCCCAGCAAAAATATCGCCCCAGTCAGCTAAAAATGCATGGACCCTGAGATATTTAGAATAAAAACAATTAACATGCTGAAAATATTCAAAATAAGAACAGCACTATGCTTAAAATATTGCTTTATCGCCGAGTTTTCGGATAACTAGAGTTTTCAGATAACTAGTCAATGCTAAGATGTATAAAGGTAAGATAAAACTGCCTTTGTGTCGCTATTAAAGGCAAAATATAAAAAAATGTTTGTTTCCGATAACATGACTTCAGAAAATAGGGTAAGTAGATCGGAATTTTATTTTATTTTATTTTTTGATTTAAAAAAAAAAATACTTCGACCCAAGATAAGATAACTTGTCGGTCTTAATAATTCCGAGAGGGTATAAGAAGTAAATGAAAACAATTATAAGTTCTAAGTAGACGAACACGTTATGCAGACTGTACAGTTATTGTCTAACAAAAAACCTGGTTTCTCTGAAAACGATTAAAAAAATTAACACAAATGAGGTAATTAAGGTGTACACGGAACATTTTAACTTTTGCATGCAAACATATTGTTAAGGTCGGGAGGCTTAAACTGGGGTCGGTCGGGTTATCCGGAAACACACTGTTTTTTATTATTTGGCCTAAGCAATTATGCCAAGATGTGTTAATCGACACATCACGTCATACAAAAGAGATTGTGTTGATTTGAGTATAGAAAGATGTACAAGTCGTCAGTGATTTTCAGCTTACACTGTCTGTTGCTATTGGATACAGACCATTAAACACATTAAAACTGATGGACTGAAAATATAACATCCAAATATAATACCCATGGACGTGTTTGAAAGATTTTGACAACTTGATGATAAAATAATTTAACTGCCAGAGACACCTACGCATTTCTTATATATTTCTCATAAGCGCTCATAAGCGCTCACGTGTGTGTGTGTATATATATATATATATATATATATATATATATATATATATATATATATATATATATATATATATACACACACACACACACACACACACACACACACACACACAATATATATATATGTATAGTTACCCCAGTGAGACACATAGAAATAATAGATTCACGACATAACTCACACCCTACCTCTCTGTTTATTTCGTCAGAAAGTCAGAAAGAAATCACCATCGCTAACTTACAATTACTAAAGACAGTCAGAAATTCATCTTATGCTTATTTTTAGAAACGTTATTTCCCTTGATATCGTGCTTGTAATCTGATGGAATCGATGAAATTCTCAATAGCCATCAGAATGTACAATCTTGATATTTTGATCGAGTAACCATTACATGTAACAGCGTTTTATATTAGAATCGTGCAATAAGCTAAGGTTAGTAAAAATGTGAAGTTAATTCTCCCTGTAAATCAATCAAGAGTGGCATTTTACGTCCAGTAGCCGTGCGTGCGTTGTGTTGAGTGGAGGGTCAAATGTCGGTAGGATGTACAGAATATGCCAACGACAGTACATCTATTTTTCAATCAATTTCAGATGAGTTATAGTGAAGAGAAAAATGACGTGTGTAGATGTGACGTTGGCAGTGAAAATACAATGCAGTAAAGATCTAGAGATGCTCAATTTCTTACACTGCCTTCGTCACAAAAAAATGATGATGATGCAAAGGTACACGTTATTGTCATGTACACTTTACAGTGACTTCAACCTATGACATTGAATTGTATAATTATATACAATCAAAGACACTGATGGTTTCGGAATATCTAAGGCAGATTGACCCATTTCAACTTTAATGAAATGTGAACAATGACTAAGTAGGCCAAATCTACATAACTAAATTCTAGCTTTGCAAGGATTTGACAATCACTCTGGCTATGGGGATACTTGCATATCGATTCTGTAAAACCGAGTCTGTTTTTGACAACCTCGTGACTTTGGGAAGGATTGATCCATAATACAGGAGTTGCGTTGGAATCCCCAACAAAGTATGAGGTTCTGTAATTTATATTTGTTTATGATATATATTACCAGATACCAACAACTAACATATGGAGTTTTAAATACATTTTGCTATTGTAATATCACGTGATCAGTACTAGTATCGTAATATCACGTGATTCAGCATTTTAATAGCATGTGGTCAGTATGTAATAGCACATGATTTTGTCAATCGGGTAATCACAGCTTTCGATATTCTCTTTGATTTACCACCACATTCGTAAATTTTATAACATTTTTTCTTTACTGTTGTGTGTTTCCTTTTCAACGTGTGTGCTAACAGCTCGTAAGAGAAAACTTTGTACAACCCCATTGAATGAGTCGGTCAGATATTAACATTAGAAAAGCGTTTATAAGTCTGTCTGTATTTTTTTCAAAACACCATGATACTGGATACGAAGTTCAGAAGGATAAATTTTCAATAAAAATCAATCACTCAAAACAGTAACATCATCTGTATTCCATTGGTTGAATTTGTCTGATAATTCATAGGGCAATATTGTATATAGTGAGAATCTTATCCTCGGGGTTTAACTTGATATAGATACATGTATTATCTAATGGCAGATCGTTGACAATGACATCACAGGTTATTATTATACAAGGTTCCAGCTGTCAGCTGTTTCCAATAACTAATACCCCCAAGCTTTAGTAATTACATCTGTTTCCATGGTCAAGGCTATTCTTAATTGAAATCAACGTCTAAGAATTTTCAGATTTTCAAAGTTTGTGATCTCAGCTGACTAATTCCTGAATCCAAGCAGAAAGAACTAAGAATCCTCCCAATTTTATTCACAGATACAAGATTTGTCAGCGATTTACTCACAAGACTAAACTGTTGGTAATCCACGCATGATTCTGAGATGCTCATCTTGTGAGATTGATGTTGAAAGAATTTGACGTGTTGGTGAAGTAGTAGATCCGCCTCTACTGTGTAACGTCGTATGGCATGTGTGTCAATCTTGTAACGACTGTCGTAACTACTCATAATCGAGCATCATATGCTTACGAACAAGGGTTATTTGGTGGTTATATAAGTCACGCCCCCAAATGCCTTACAAAACGTCAAGAGCTTGTTTTTACCAAAATGTCACCATGCCTAAGATGTTTTTTTTTAGAATAGCATGAATATTAAAACAGGTCGTGATTGGTGGAGACCACCTGTCAATGTTGTCAATGAGACAGTTGAATTTTTCCGCATACATTTTGGTGTAACGAAGTGCTGTCCAAATGACTGTTTGGAATCCACATGCATCCCTGAGTGTTCAGCGATAAACTCATTAATGGTAGTTCTCGAAAGATAGATGTATGGTAGTTCTCGAAAGATAATATTTATTCAGCTATACGCTAAAATAGGAAGATGGCGCGTCAAAACAACGGTCAACGCATTACATACTTTCATCTGATGGTATCTCTTATGGTTGTGCTAGCTGAAGGAACAGAGGGCAAGGTCCTAAAGATAGGATGGCTATCAACCATAGATTCCTCTTATTTCGGTATAAAATTCAACTATGGTGCCGTTTTGAGAGCGCTAGAAGCCATTGAACGTGATCATCTCCTTCCCGGCCACACTATCAGGTAAGAACAGTACACACATATTATGTTATTCAATTTTTTACAGAAATTCAAAAAGATATTTCAAAGGTTAACGTTGATTGAAAAAAGTAAATGCTTTACCGACACTATTATACAGTTCATCAAATTGTGTATGATGATGATGATGATGATGATGATGATGGTGATGGTGATGGTGGTGATGATGCAACGAAAGCTACAAATTTGATTATTATGACGATCTCCATAATTGTCTTCTTCTTCCAACTTTCGTAATGGTAATTTGCGATAAACATCAATCAATGTATATGTTTACAGTTTTCATATGCATTCAGCTATGGAATGCTTTATTCTGTAAGGTTAATTTTATAGAAGCATGGGTATATATTTGATCACTCTGTATACCTGTTTTAAAGTAAATGTAATTGTAAGTGCAGTGAATAAGCCATCAACAAGTTTAATGGAAGTTCGTGAGAATGTAGCATTTTACACAAACAGATAAACGTCTGCTTGAAATGCTGCTTTACAAATCGTTCAAGCGTTACGTTAGTTCCAATTTGATGTAAATATTGCGTTCTCAACTACAGTGTCTTTTGCAACGCTTTACAGTCAGTGTCTCAATGTACCCTGCTATACATGCTATCAGTCATTATTTATGCCCGTGTACGTGATTGTGAATTTGTGCAGGTTATTGATACCCACGGCTAAGGAAGATGTTTCTGTAAATAACCATCGCTAATGGAAATTATATCTTTCAATTGTCTGATGAACTGTAAAGCTAGGCAATACAATGCAATTTAATGATTATTACATTAGAGGTTGACGTCTTTGAAGCACAATTTTTTAAATATAAAAATGAGTAATATTTCAATTACATCCACATGAACAGAATGCCCAGTATGTTAATTATGAAATCGACGTACAATAACAAGCAATTAGCCTAGCTGCTCAAGTGAAGAAAAACACTGACAGTTCGGAAAGAGGTCGGCGAACGACCGACGCTTGTCTTAATTTATAGTAAACCTTCACTGTTCTGGATTTGTGGAAACTAAAATCGCCTGTCAGATGGCTATCAGTCCAAACCATTTTGTCAAACTATGCTACTCGCTATTTCAGAGACGTGAGCTTTGTTTCATATTTATATAGTTTAGTCAATCCCACAACACAAAACATTACAATATAGTTTAGTTTTTTCTCCGTCTCGAGATGTACAAGATAGATTCTTCAGTATGTTCAGAGGACATCGCCAAAATCAACGAACGAAAGTCCAAAGCTAATTAAAAGACATGTTTTATAAAACTGCTATGTCCACAAGAGATCATTAGTTTGTGTTTGACCTGATAAGGATGGGATTTAAATTTCAAAATAGCAAGGCAATTTCCACAAGCATTAATGACGCGTGGCGCTTCAACTTCAATGCATAGATATTCATTTGTGGGCAATTGCAAGCATTGATGAAATTTACTGATGCATTTAAAAGCGCAATGCTCAGTGTTTTCAGCTTCTGTTGTACATTTCAAATAAGTAAATAAACATTCCGATTAATTTGTCTATCCGCTAGAGTTTGATTTATAAGTATAATCACAGTAAAAACATAATGCAAGACTTAATAGATTGTGTGATTATCACGTTGTCGTTATTTACATTGATTTTACCTTTAAGAGAAATCCCCTGTTCGTAGATCGGTGAAGGTTTTAGGAATCGGATTAAACAATGGCAAATACTCACAACAAATAATTCTTCCTAACTACGAGCGTGAAATGCACATTTCTGAGTGATCCCAAAGGTATACATTGCAGTAATAAGTTAAGTGCCATACAGGTAAATACCACTGAGGTCCGTGAAGGAGTAACACAAGACACACATATTAGATAAGATATGGGAAAACTGCTTTAATGATTATCCAAATAATGCACGAAAACACAGCTATTCATTAATACTTTAGAAGTTACTAAAGCAAGATTAAACTGGAAGGGTAGTGCCATGATTGTCATTGTTCTCTGACGTTTTTACTCATCCATATTTGTACAGTTGTGAATTTACACTGTTCATTGGATGTTGATAGCTTCGAAAAAAGTTTTAGCTAGCATATACACTTTTGAATAGCGCTATTGTAAATGTGGTAATTTAATTCAGATAGAGACTCAGACCCCAATTGATAAATTTAATTTGTCTCACAACTATGTTGTAGAAAACAATTCAATTATTTGTTAGTATAATATTGGAGATCACCAGCTGGAAAGGCTAATTCATAAAGACTTGGGAATAACTCAATAACTCAAAAATTTCCTTGAATCTCCTCATTGATACTGTTGTAGGCAAATCCACCTGTACGAACGCAATTTTCATTCAATCGATAATATTACGGCACTCTGTTTGATGTTCCCATTTCCCTTGTTCGTCCAACTTTAGAATACAACTCTGTTATTTGCAATTAGATATCAAATAGGCAATCTGACAGAATTGAATACATTTTAAAATATCGGATATTTTACATTATAAATAGGGGTTCCACAAGTGTACGTCAACTTGGTGTGATTGCGAATTATTAAAGATGTCTTTTATATACGTATAGTTTGCCTAGACTGGTTTTTGATCATGTACCGCCTTACTCTGCCAATGAGTACCATACAGCAAGGGCGATGTAAACAATTATGACTCCTCTGTAAGTGGTTGCAATTTACTGCTGTTGATGGGAAGATAGATAGATAGGTAGATAGCTAGATAGATAGCTAGATAGATAGATAGATAGATAGATAGATAGATAGATAGATAGATAGATAGATAGACATCAGACAGACAGACAAACAGACAGACAGACAGACAGACAGACAGACAGACAGAGACAGACAGACAGACAGACAGACAGACAGACAGACAGACAGACAGATAGACAGATAGATAGATAGATAGATAGATAGATAGATAGATAGATAGATAGATAGATAAATAGATAGATAGATAGATAGATAGATAGGCACACACAGACATATACACATTATCCAACCCTAAAATAAAACCTTCCATTTTACGGAAGGTCAAAATGCGGAGGAAAAGGAAAACATACATGTTGAATAAATTAACCATAACCTTGTATACATATAAATGGATGAGGCCTTCGGCACGACCTTTGTATACATTTGTTTTAACTAAAAGCAAAGACTGACTGACGTACATCCCAAAGACGTTAATAATGATCACATCCTGGATAACGAGATTCTACTATATTAGTACTTAACTCTTGCAGACAGGACACACACCGTCTTGTATCTTTGTATCCTAAGGAATAGAACAACATACCTTTCTTCTGTTATTTGAATATCTAGAATTACTCTTTTACCTTGAAGCAATTTGCAACTAATGTCGACATTCTACTAGGCTAGCGCTATATGAGTGGTTTTGAGTAGAGATTGATTACCTGATGTAATTGAATAAAGAGGAGGCATACGTGTCCGATGTCAACATGGAAGTTGACATTATTTTGTAGTAGTTCAAGGAAATGAATTGATATTTCTGTATTGAGGTAACACTGTCGGTATTTTGGGCCAAAGTGACATGTAATTAAACTTTCCCTGACATTGTAAATTGGAGAGTCTGACATGGATATAAATTAATTCTAAATGGATATAGTGGGCACAATTTCTCCATTAAAGGAACTATAATTAACCTTTTTATAATCAGAACGAAGGGTAGAAAGAAAGGAGAAGGTTATACCTTGTAGTCTCGTCTATTCATCATTGTAAATGATGTTTAACCCCCCCCCCCTTTCCCTGCCTCCGCTGTCTCAGGCATGGTATAACATAGTGCTGCTGGTCAGGCAGATGGAAATAATCAATACATGCTCTTCTATATACTCTCATTAGCGTAACCGGAAACACACAATTGTTTTTATTAGGCCTAAGTGTTTTTCATACAAGGATATGAGGTATGATAAGCATTTATTCAATATGAAAAAATACTATGAGAAAGTCTAATAATGTATTAAACATCACTTTTGTTTCCCTGGCAAGCAAAGACTAGAGATACCTTAATGCCAAACGTTGCTCTAATCTATAATGTTACTAAAATATATATATCAACACCAATCTGTATATTTCAATGTTTCTCCTATGCTGGTTAAGACTAAACTATAATCGGAAATGAAGCTAGAAAACCACCCACAAAGTTAAACTTTTAGAATTCCTCAAAGACAGCAACCCATTTTTTGAAATTACCGTTAGCTGTACCAAAACAGGCATAAATTATTTCACGAGCAGTGGTAACACTCGAAAACTCCTCGAAATGTCAAGCATGTCTACAACTAGGAAAGTAATTACTTTGGTTAGTAAACAACACGTCGGGTCTTTTCACCATGTCGGTTTTACAAGGCTTTTGCTGCTGTGATTTTATGGTACTTGATTTGCTTCATTTTTCCTCTGCCATTAAACACGCACTATTTTAATCATACCCTCCTTTCCTCTTAACACACTATTATCACTCCCTGTATACGAACATAGTGTCTTTTCATTGCTTATTCGTGACTATCCAGAGATGCTAAAGTCAACTTATACATGTTTTCCAAGACAGCATTGTTTGCAAGTCATCAACAACTATTATAACGGCATAGGCACCAAACAACAACTTACAGCTCTAGTCCTAACCCCTTTCAACGCAAAACGTTGCCGATGAAATTGCGACCTTTATCCTGTCGTCAAGAGAATTGTGTTTTCTTTGAAGAAAGGTTGTGGTCACTCTGAGTATCATGTTCTAATAACAGTTCATAAGATGAACTCTTATGGTGTATTACTCCATCGGTAGAAGCAAAATGCAAATGATCATATTATGTTTTCTAATTAATGCACTTGCAGAATTTCCTTCTGAAAGGCTGATAAGCAATTCTAACCGAGCACTGTAAAGATTCTAAACAACCTAGGCACAAATTAGTTATCTGTATTTTATCGATTTCGCTAATGTTGTATTTTTGGCTTCTGGAAATAGCAACTAAGAAATTTAACTAAGACTGGATAACGAATTTTGTACTTTAATATATGGGCATGCATACAGCACTTCGGTATACAGGTATGTTGTGACATGGATGCTTCGTGTGGCAGTTATCATTTTCCATGCATTCATAACCTTCCTAGACATCATACCCCTTATGGCCAAAGCAATTGTAAATATGAAAAGCTGAAATTAACCTTAAAATAAAATAATGCTTCATGGTAGAATGCGCCTTGGCACCAAATTCGCTTAAATAGTTAAAATCTCGAGAAACATTGCTATAATCAAATCAATTCATTGCGTAGCTAGCAGCATGAACAGTGATGGTTTCCATAAGTGTCACATAAAACAGTCAAGCGAATCGAACTCCTCCGCTTATATATTTGCAGGCTATTACTTTCATTTAGAGACAACCTGACACAAAACTATCATTTTAGTATTAGAGATTTGCGCGCTACACCGTATTGTTTTTATTTTTAAATCACCAATCACGTTTCTTTTTCCATAAAGTTAACACCCTGTTGTCTCATCTGGCACCATAATGTCTACTCGATCAGGAAACCATCTCCGAAAGGAGGCTAAACAAAGCTCCGAGTGTAATTTCAATTATTTGCTAGATGTGTCCCATTGAAGAAACAGTTAACGTAATGTGTGAGAATCAAACAGATACTATACTCGCTGCAACTAAACATATTTTGTGAAAAGGTTTTGTTAATTTGATACAATAACTTTCTTATAAACCCTGAACAGTATTGAAACAACAATGAGTGAACGTATTTTGTGTAGCTTTATACATACTAAATCAAGTCAAATTGATTTTTGGGTCCACACCCAAAAATCAATGCCCTCAACGGTGATCACGATTTAAACTTGTTATTGCAATACTAATGGATACGATCTACCACTGATTAACATATACAATGCCTGATTATTTCCATTTTAACACTTTTCAATGAATAGATTGTGGTTGTCTAATCGAAAGAACATTACAACAGTTGCAACATGACGACAGGTACAAAACAACGCTTTCGCTTAAGATTCAAGTTTGTCACTTAATCACCTACGGATAATATTGACCATTAAGTAACAGATACAATGTCTTTTCATAAGTAACTTATCAATTAGTAAATATATATTTGAATACTTGATGAAAAAAAATATCTCAGTTTCAACTAGTACAGCGTTAAAGGAGAATTCTCTGGAATGTGAGACTTAAAATTGTATCAGACCTGGAGAGATTATGCCATCTACTATAAAGATAGTACATTTGAAAGTTAAATTGTTGCGAGGTATTGTTTACTATAGTGCTTCCTTTGTCACGAGTCTCCATTCAAATATTAACCTTGCCTATAAAAACCCTTAGGAAGTGCAATTAGTATAATAAGTGATTGGGCAAACTCTGGAATGGAATGCTACTACTTGAAATGGCAAAAAAGACTGACAATATATACTTACCTTAATTGCAAACGTGATAACCTCTTAGCGCTGTTTTCACATCGAATGTTTCCAATGGCACTTTCATTGGATGCCAAGTTACTCTACATATACTTAGATGACTACCTCAATTAAATCTCAAATGATGTCACTTTCGCAAAGACTCAAACAAGATAATCCATATTTCTCATAATAATCATATTAAAAAGGGGATTTATATTCATTTTGGTAAGAAAATTGACGACAGTCTGAGCTCGCAGTTAAAGTATATGTCGCGTTGAGTTACTTTTCAACATGTCAATGGAAGAAAATGTTTTAGCGATAAATTGGATTCGTGAATATACAATGTCTCCTAGAATATCAGACAGTACTTGTAAGTCAACTACGTGTATTAGAAAGCATGTATCTTAAAGTGGCACAAGCTCAGTTTGTAAGCTTTTTACTCAAGTGAAAATACTTAAATAAAATAATTAAAACGACATTCAAGTATTATGTCGTTGACGATGCATGCCTTCTACAACATTACGACTGTCTTTTGACATTGTTAGAACAGTTGATTGCATAGGAATTTCCTGAAATTGTTTTGATATGTATACTAACTTACGTCAGCGAATTGTTTATAAGTTACATCTTAACATCAGGTTTGAGTTCGGTTACTTGCACGTGGGGTTAGGCGTGTTTTCAGTAGGTGCAATAATGCTACGAGTACCTTTAAATATGAAGTTCAAACTATGTCTAAAACACCTATAAACTCAATCAGCTTGTGTCCGTTCAAGCTATTGTTTTTTCTTTTTTAAAAAACACTTATTTTCCCCATACTTAATTCTCTAACTAAATTTTGATGTTGCGAGATTCTGATGACAGCCATTTTCATTTCAAGAACAGGAAATACCATACACCATCAATTTATTGCAACTTCGTTATTCCACAACTCGTTGAGCCCAGACCGACTCTTCATTTACATTTTCTGAATCAGTTTGTATATAACCAGATGTAAACTTTTGTTCCTGCACAGCTTACTTTCTTTGTTGTATTTGGATATGGGATCGTGCGGGTTTATGCTTTGACACGTTGCCGACACTAATTACATTGTATGTCTCTTTGCATGAACCTTGTCTCATACCATATTGCCACGACTAAGGAAATGCACTGGTGTTATTTCGCGAGCTGTATATGCCATCTGGTTTAATATTTACTTCATCATGTCTGAATAATACACAATACATATACTCTCAAAATCAAGGTATGAATCCGTCACTCTTGATTGTTCTTGGAAGTCTCTTTCTAATGGGTTGCGGTCATCTTTAGTAAAGGTCAGCAGACCCTGACGTCATCAGGCAAAGAGCACTTAAAGTGAGTTATGAAACATATCTTCATGTAGTTCCTATGATAAAGACAACGTCAAAATCAATGTTTTGTAATATGTTACATTCAATAACTGCAATCTCTTATACGTTCTCACTCTATAGCACACCCACTCATGTCGTCCTCATGTCTCTTTCACACAAAAACACATACACATGATTCCCTTATTTGGAAAATGAACGGTTCTGTATGAAATTACAAAATTAGCAAATGAGACATTTTACTGGTGTGTATACTTAAACTTTCTCATAAAAATATACTAATACTGTCGATTGAATAATTGCTATAATAAGATAACATATACATAGTGAATTTTGTTTTGACCATTTTGCACGTGTTTCAACAGTCTATGTTTTGCATAAATGTATCGATTGTTTTAGTTTTCCGTCTCAAAACTTGTTGGTTTAAAGGCATGGAAAGGTACTGACAAAGACATACTAGAATAGCAGTATGCATGGCAACAAGGAATGGGGTAGCATGTATATAGAACTACATGTGACTTGTCCATTTAAATTCGATTTGTTAGTTGATATATCCATCATAAATTTCAGATTAACATCGAGAAAACTAAAACTGCACCAGAGTTACCGTACTTTCAGAGAATAGCAATGTATATATACAAATATTGATATTACAACGGTTTATGGACTAAATATAATTTCTTTATTTGTTAATAAAATGTTCACTGGGGTAAATTTAATCCTAGGAGGATTAGAAGGTTTTTCAAAAACAGTTGGCGAACTTTGAAATACAGACTTTACTCCACTGACTCGTACAGTTAAAACACAGATCATTTAGGCTTTATATAAATTCATGCTATAAACCTCAAGTTTCGAAAGAAAGAACTACTAATAGATCCTGATGGCCTTCGGATATGACGTCAATGACTGAGAGCTGAATGCTGAGAACCTGTGTAGTCGTTTTCAGCAACTTTGTATAGGATCCGTCATTGCTATTGACATGGCTGCAGGGCTTTGGCATTGATAATAGAATTTAATGGACTGTCTTGTATGCTTTCGGTTTCTCACACTTTGTTACAATTCTTCTTGTACAGAACTGCTCATGGTTGAAGCTTACATTTCAAGGGCCATGACAAATGTTAACATGGAATCGTCAAGGCCAAAATCGTAGTAATATGGACATCCAAGTAAGTTACGATGACGTCATATTCGGTTGAATCCAGATTCTAAGCGAGATAGGCGTACTCTTTCTCGGCGACATGATGGTTTATCACTTGTCACTTATTATTGTTTATATGAATATCTGTTTACAAAGAAGCAAATGTAATTCAATCTCGTGCCATTTGAAACATACCGTGACAAAGTCTAACAGATACCATTAAATTTAGTTTGCCTATTACAATTACTATAATCAATCAATTCAATACAAAGCTGTAGAACATTTATGTACACGCAATCTGAAAAAGAGACAACTTCACCAGTTGATAGATAAGAATGGCAATGTGGCAACGATATGTGGAAAAAGGTGACAGTCTTTTGGGAATTACCTTGTTCAAAAATGTATGTTTATCGTAACGTATTCCAAAACATTAGTCTTCGTTACATTGTATGTTCAATCTATTTTGCTAAAATGATGCAGTAAAGGGAGAAACGTAAGCCTTTTAGGTAAAATCAATGTTACAGTAAAGGAATAGTATCTCAAAACAAAGATTGTAGCTTTTTAATATACAGGTTTGTAATAAAAAGTTCTGAAATAATGAAAAAAAAAGAAACCACGATTTTCCTTCTTAGTCTAATTTGGACACCATTATAAATCGAACAGACCTTTTGTTGACATTGCGTGTTCAATTCCTCAAGTGTTCACAGGTTGACTAACATGCTGATCAAATTGTCATTTGAAGTGATGTGGGTCGGGTCACTTGAATGCGTAACAATCCCCATAGAGCTCTAATTACGAAAGGCAAACTCCAAATAGAAGATCTATCAGTGCGATATAAGAGCCGACATTACTTTATATGTGCAATCACGTTCCCAGAATAATGTTTACAATGAAATGCGAAGCATGTCTTTTAGTAATCCTTTTTAATCGTCGTCTGTTTAATTTTTCAAAAATAACTTCCCTCTCTGTCACCTTTGCAAGTTTACCTGAAAGGTTTTATTCGGTAATGGAAACTGATACAACTTGAAGGTAGCTTCCTATATTTATACAGTTTAAGTCTATACACATTCTGAAAGTGGTGACTACAACGCCTTATTGGTAAATGTCTTTCACGACAGTATTGTTTGTTATTTTTTTAAGTTTTCCATTTAAAATTATTTGACTTTTGAGGCTCTCTAAAAGTATTAAACATCTATCTATATCTAGATATTCTGTTATGTGTAAAACACAAATCAATATCTGAACTGAATTTTGAATACCAAATTCATTTTCGGCAGATTTTAATGGCATTTATGTTTTCTGTATTGTGTGTATTTAATTGTGTATTCTGGATTTTTAGCTGCTTCTAAAATATTATTAGTATGTATTCTTTTATATTTACTTTCCTGTAATGTTTATTTTAATATTTAATGTTGGAAACCGCGTCACCATAATTTCTCTTGCGAGAGATACTAAAGTTTTCTTGTATTTTGTGTCTTGTAAATCTAATGGGCTCAGATAAATGTAACTCATTTGGCTAAAAACGTGCATATAACAATCGAAAACAGTTCCCATTTTACCATGATCGTATGCTACTGAATGTATCCAAGCGTGGAAAAAATGGGTTTGGTGTCATTTGCGAAATGTTAAGTATAGTGACTTATCACAAAATCACGATTTCACACTCAACGCATCAACATGCTGTTATTTTAGTGGCACAAACATTGCAACAAAAATGAAATGATCAAACAAAGCCATTATGATTAATAACCATAATAAAAATGATGGTAGTTCACATCAACAACTGATCTGATAATAACTACACGATACTGTTATTGCTGCATACGTTGATGTACGCACTATAAGGAACATCCATGACCGTTGTATTAGAATTCTCCTTACTAGTCACGTTCCCTCTACTTCATCACACCCACAAAGCATACTTTCACATGTACAGTCTTAAATGACTCGCCATTTGAGATTGTAGCGCAAGAACAAATGTTACACATTCAGCCACCATACGATTGCAATACACGAAAGAGATTTTGGTAGTCTGAGGTTATACCATGCAAAATAGCATTTTACAATAATCATGAAAACCTTACACAATGTTTATTGGCTCCTTTACTTTTGTCCGTGCATTAGAGATATAAGGAATATTTTTTTTTCTACTCGGCAAGTGCACTTGCTCATCTCAGCAAAATATCCATGAGTAAAAATGTCGACATCTTGCTATAATTTACGGTAACTTAGAGCTAATGAAGGCAGTTGTGTCAGTACGGTACCACGACGACATCTTGTGGCATGTGTTCATTCACTATCATGCGCTGATACGACAATCCCAATAGTACAAAGGCGTGACAATGTAGAGCAATAATTGTTCACACATCCACAAGATTTTCTTTTTAAAACAACATTGCCCCATGATTGCTTGGACATTGTATAATGATCTGTAAATGTTGACTTCAAGTTATATCAAAAACATAAACGTGATTTTGTGTGCCATTATTCACAGGGGAATTTTGCTATATAGAATGATTTAGGTGCAGGTTAATCTTTAATTAGTTCTTGACGCATTGAAACTGTTATGAATCATTATGCTATTATTATTCAATAAGTAATAGCTCTTTCAATATGGGTGGATTGACTCACCACAGTCACCCGTGCGAACAAGATCGGTTGTGTAGTATGGCTTACAAAATCAAAATGTCAATTCAATAAAGGCTTTTTCATAGCAAGCTCAACTGAATTTTTTCTCAATTAATAACAGGTTTTATGTACCAAAGTATAACACCATACGGCGCAGCTCACAAATGTGTGTGTGTGTGTGTGTGTGTGTGTGTGTGTGTGTGCGTGTGTGCGTGTGCGTGCGTGTGTGTGTGTGTGTGTGTGTGTGTGTGTGTGTGTGTGTGTGTGTGTGTGCGTGCGTGCGTGCGCGATTAGGCGGTACTCGTAAAGACAGTTTATACTTATAATTACATGCCTTGAATGAAATATCATGGCAATCAGAGATGTCATTTATTTCATTTCAGCGTTATTTGGCGGGAAGGTTGTTCAGAAAGAGAAGCGCTTCGTGAAGGTGTTGAACTCTATTATAAAGAAAATATCGACGTCATGCTTGGACCACCTTGTTCTAGTGGTAAGAATTCCACAACGTTGTATATGTTGGTAAGGTGGGCGCTGCTCACTTCCGTCTGTGTGTCCTGAGTGGAAAGCGGTTGTGACCTACCAAGCTGTGAAATGTTTTACCCATAGTTCTCTCTGATTTGTGGCTTAAATGTTCCTGTTTTTTTTAACTTCCTCTACAAGCCATTCGTTGCCTTTTCACACCTGGCAGCACATTAACCTATGAAAAAAATGTTAACAGAGTGAGGATCATGTTTTCGAGAAAGGAAATTGAGGGAGTGTCACGTTTTAGAAAAGGGGATCAGGGGAGGGTCGCGATTTAAATAAAAAGTGTTTGATTTCCTAAGGCCCCCCCCCCCCCTGTAATTACTGAAACTCCCTAAAAAGACACTTTTTGCAACTCAGTATATTTTGGTGTTTTGGTTAATCTTCTAACAAAAACTATTTCCAATAAACTTATATTATGATTTCCATGAAATATATACAGAGTTGATGAAAATGAAAATTAAAACCCATTTTCAGTCCATCCATAGAAACCGGCATCTTAAGATCAAGTCACTGATGTTACATTCCCCAGACTCTCCACCGGAAGCCAGAGGAATCTGAACAATCCAAACTATCGCAAATACAATACAAATTGCAAGTATCTTGGTATTTTCCTGTACATTTTCTTTCATTTATATATTACTTGACCGTGTTTTTTTTCTCGGTGGAAGGTACATTACCGCTTGGTCTTTTGACGTCAGAGTGGAATCTACCACACATAACGTGGGTAGCAACATCAAACGAACTTGCTGACAAATCTATATATACAACACTTGGACGTACGCTGGGATCTTTCACAAAGATTGGACCGATATTTTTGGACCTTTTCCGGTTCTTTGGGTGGAACAGAGCGGTACGTTGTGACCATTTACATGTAAAAAACACAACAGCTATTCTTTTTTATTGGATGTTATTAATAATCGATACCTTATTGTTTGTCATTAATTTTTCATTCTATGAAAGAAACTTAATATTTGCTTGAAAACATTTCAAGATGCAAGAAATACAAACGTTATGTGTAGATAGCGGATAGATTTATATCAACAGCTGCGGTGAAACTAAATGGAACGATTTTATCACACGTCACTAACGTTGTGATAACATAATTTGTTTTGGCTATATATTCAAATTGTCTGTCTGTCTGTCTGTCTGTCTGTCTGTCTGTCTGTCATTATTTCGTTTTCATGTCTGTCACATTGTTTAGTTTTCATCCTTCTTTGGTTTTTTTACTACAGGTTATAATAAGAGCAGGCAATGCTGTAACTTGTACATCGCCTACACAGGCTGCTTATGATATTTTCCGAGACAACGAAATCATTGTTGCTGATTTCCAGACATATCCTGATGATATTTCTGACGAAGAAATAGTACTTATTTGGACAAAGGTCAAGCGACTTGGAAGAAGTAAGACATGCCACAGATAACTATCGTGTTAGTTGTTTGTGGACATACTTATTACGTACACTTTTACATTCTCTTTATGTTTTTTTGTCAGTTACTTTGTCCTAGGGAACTTTCAGTAATTACAATGGCTACCCCGGGGGAATTAGCTGGGAGGGGGGGTTCAATTTTTATAAATCAGTTCTCGGAAAGGGTCATATTGTCGAAAATGGAATTACAAAAAGGTCATATTTTACTTTGTATCATTGTATTATCTAACTTTGAGAGAGATTTTGGCATCCCGCTGCTACTGGTTCCAAAGCCCGCTGCCGCCACATCCCATCGCTACCGCCGTTGAACATATCAGTCAAATCGCTGCTGACAATCATGCAGTGAATGAATTGTTAGTTGTGGTGGTGTCAGGAGAGCAGTGGGCCTTACAGGACTAAAAAGGGAAAAGTGCGGTAAAATATAGGGGATAGTGTGGTGGAATGTGGATTTTAACCTATGTATGCCCATCTAGTCTTTGGGAGTGCCGGCCTTCAGTCAATTAGTTCCAAACACATGTATTGATTAATGCATTTAGACAACATTCACTGTTCTGGCAGTAGTAGGTAGGAAGCAACTGTCACTATCAACGTGGCGACAGTGCTGGGATCAAGTGTCTACCATTAATTCTGTCTGACAGCAGACATTTAAACCACTGTTTGTTTGTTGTTTAATTAATTTTTCAATGTGTTGGGAATTGCTCCAAGTGATACCCTTTTTTAAGCAGCCGAATGTGCACATAAACACAATAACACTTTCTACAGAAGTCCATTGAAGGTTTGGGACTACGTGACAGGGCTCATTTTATGCCACTGTGAAACTGTGAGGGCTTTACCATTCAGTTCCCAGGCTATCCCGGAGTCATCCAGGTCCAACACACAGCAACTGCGGGATCTATGAGTAATTGCACATGTCTTGACTGCTTGCGTCCCGAAATTCCAAATTCGCACCCGTCTTGTGAGTGAAACAGGGCTGAGTGATACAAACAACCCACCGAGTCTGTAGAACACTCATCCTGGGTTTTAGGTCGTTCACAGACATATGTCGTCTCTAGTAGGATTCGAACCCATGACCAATTGACAGCTAGTCCTGAGCTCTAACCACTACGTCAAAGGGAGGCAATGTTAAACCCTGTGTTTAAAACATTTGAAAAGGGTAGAGTTATGTTTTCATAGAAAAAAAGGACACTGAGGGAGGGCCACTTGTTAGTACTGTAACAACAGAATTGGGGGGGGGGGGGCTCTTTTACTGCCATATATAAATTTTAATGTTCGAACTTTTTGAGTGAAGAATTTTGTTTTGTTGATGTATCTCTTTCCATATATTACGTTACCTTTACGTTATATATGTTACCTTTGGTTTCCTATATCTGACGATCTTTGGTTGTATGTACTACATAGCTTTCGCCACTGCTGGTTAAAATCTGTTAAAGGAATGCCTCCATACATTATAACGCGATAGTTTGTCTTTAAGAAAGTTTACAAAAAAATATAAGCTCTGGAATATGATTGAGTCATGCAAACATAATCGTCAAACTTGACAAATATCTAAGTGAGTAGCTATTATCCTGATCAGAGCCATTTGGGAGACGTCTGTACTTGATGCGTTGTCACATGTAGAAACAATTTGTTCTATCGAACACAATTTATGGATATTGTTTCGACGGCGTGAAAGTATTGGGACACGCTATTTAGACCTTTAATTGCAGCCATGTCACTGACATTTATCTTAATTCGATAGTGCAATACATCATCGCTCTTTATTGAATCCTAACGCAAGTATTTACTTTCTGAGACTTTACTGGTGTGCCTGTACACTGACACACTTCTTTTTATTCTCAGTTATCATATTTTGCCCAAGAAAGTCAGATGAACGTCGTTTCATGTTGAAGGCCCATGACCTTGAGATGACAAACGAAGAATACGTTTTTATCATTCCCAGAATGATACAGGAATCTAGCGAAATGCAACCATGGTTAGCTGGAGATGAGCGCGATGAAGATGCCAGGGAAGCATACGAGAAAGTCTTAATTGTGAGTTCCTTGATCTTATTTTAAGATGCCACTTTTAAACAATTGCTGAAATTGGGGTTGTGCTGAAAATTGTGTATAGTTTGCACTCGTGACAATGTGATAGTGGTAGTCATTCCTTGGAATCAAATGGTATGTGAGTGCGAAGTTCTTGGAATACAATGCTATACGTTTTATATCGGACCACTATAGAAACTATACCCTGGTCTAAGGCTGTTTTCATAGGTGTGCTGTTTTCTTTTGTTTTCTTTGTTCAGGTTAGTTATGCCACTTTAAGGGGAGAAGAAGCAGACGACTTTCGTGCCGATGTACTTGCAATGTCAAGATACAACCCATACAATTTTACAATTCCAGACGATGGCGTGGTGAGAAATCTGTCATTACTTTTTAATATATCTAGATTTTTAACTTTCCATATACTATACACTATACACTATATACTATATACTATATACGACTATAAAGTACATTGTCGTATGGTTTGTACGAAAAAACATCTCTGTGCGAAGTGATAAAAATACTGTAACCATCATCAAGGATTTGTCTGTATATGGACTTATCAAAATATTATTTACTTGTGATCGCCAATATAGGTTTCATAACTTTATAACTGCTTTCGCAAAAGTAATGCATTTCGCATTGTTTGTCAACAACTACTTTCTTATCAGTTTATGCTGACAAAACTAGCTAAAGACTTTAGGATATCAATTTAAACAAATATTCAAAGATCCTAAATGCGTTCCTAAATCGGTTTTCCCCTAAGGCAAGGCAACAAAGGTACAAGCCCCCCCCCCCCGTAATGGCTTAGCACTATCTTCGTAAATGAAAATTACACTCCCTGTAAACATACAATATGCAGCTCATTTTTGTAAGATGTTCCCTTCAAAAGCAAACATGCGACTATAGAATGTGTTACTGATTTTGGGCCCTCTTGTGGAGCGATTGCATGGTGACCACCGCATCATGGTATGATATAATGTACTATAATATGTAGTACCATCGTTTATTTTCTTAACCTTAACCAGGTGCAGCTAATGAATCAAATTTCTTAATTCTTTTGAAAAAGCGAAACAAATGTTAATCGACTATGTTGACACAGTTTGGGGGTTTATTGGTGAATAAAGGGGAACGTGAAAGTGGTTAGTATGTACCTTCCCATTGCAACATATCACAACTGCCCTCCCGCTGTGATCCGCATGTGCATACCCACTGCCCACCACCAAAAATATCTGTGTCCGTCTCAATTTGTTTCCCTTTCCCCACATTTCAATATTCCCAATTGCCCTCACTCCTCATTCAGCATTGCCGGTACCTTTATCCATTTCCCCTGTCCAGACAGTCTGCTGAAATATAAGTTTTACCCACTGAAATACTGACTGTTTTTCCTCCACACTGAAAATTATAATAACAATATCCAATGAAAAAACGTATACGAACAGCTTTTTTCGCACGAACAGCAGCAAGGCTTAGCCGAACAGATTTGATTTGTTGTCTACGCCTGTACCTTGACTATATAATGAACTGTCGACTTGCTTTTTAGGGAAGTCTGTACTCTCCATTTCTTTACGATGCGTTATACTTGTATGCATTGGCGGTCAACAAGACGTTGGAAATGGGAGGAGACCAACGTAATGGCTCATTAATGTTTGAAAACATGAAGGGTCAGACATTTCAAGGTAAGATACAAATGGCTTCAATTATTTCAGAGTTCTCGTTTTGCATCAGTAGATTATAAATCTGGTTTCTTGACAAGCAAAAAAGTCTCAGTGCACCTTATAAACTTTACATCGTAACTACAGGAAATACAACAACGCATGCCTTAAGATGCTAAATTACAATGGACATGCGCATACACATACGTGGTCATTTACCCAAATTTCAAACTGTGATAATTCGTAATGTTTCTCGTCTGGGATAAAAGTACCGTGGCAACAATTGTGTGTGAGCGATATGGCTTACAGGCGCTAGGCAAAGAGGGAGTTTGAGTGATTATTCCCGCTGACAGTTCTACTTACACACCCACCAGTAGTACATTCAGTTCTCTGATAAAACGGTCTTATGATATTTTAGTGAAATAATCTATAAATGGTAAATCAAAATGGTGCATCCAGCAACTATACAGCTGCCTGTGTTATTCATAGCATCATAAAAATGAGACGTCATTTGAGAATGAACCAATCAATCAATCTCCCAAAATGATTCGTGACGCTGAGTCGTAATATTAAAAGTGTATTATGTAATATAATTTATCAACTGCACTGGATATATGGTTTTTAAGGAGATTTTTTATATATAAAGAAATTGCATTCTAAGACAAAAGTAAAGACAGTTACCCTGTGTTTGTTGTATATTGAGTTTTCGAATCCGTATCTGTTAATTAATCACTTTACTCACTTCACTTAATGCGTATTTACAGACTTAAAATTAAAATTAAGGATATCTGCCCCCCTCCCTACCACTGGATTTCAACTTGCCCGACAGCCCACTCCCCACCTAATATTGAGAAGGATTTACCTACTCCAACCAGGAAGAATTTTGTGCTATCCACTATACCAACATTTCATTTTGACGTACACAGTGTGCGTCCGTCCACCCATAATTCCATGTTTTCTCCTCCCTCTGTATCAAGACTTCCCCATCACATTTCTTCGTTGTTTGCTCCCCTCTCGCTACCGATCGAAAACACCCACTGAAAAATTGAGTACGAACAGCTTTTTGCAAGAACAGCTTCGTTGACTGCACCTGATGTACTAAGAGATTTTCAATGTCATCACAGGTATGTCTGGTGAAGTAGTTATGGATCCTTACGCTGAACGTGAGCCAACGTACTGGGTCAACGATTTAAGACCGAGCGGTTATTTTGAAATCATTATGGAAGTGGCGGTGGATGCTTACGAAAATAGGGTAGGGTTGGATGCTCCCCAAGGAGTTCAGGAAGTATAAAGGGCCGCTGTGCCGCTATAGATCCGTGCCAGGGGGTAATATTTGTAAAGCGCTTTGAACACAGAGTGGGAAATAGAGCGCTATATAAAAACCCACGTTATTAAACTAATCTTTGTAATATGTTACATTCTTGATACTAGTATGACTATATTTTGTTTGAGAGTAACCGAATCAAGTCTCTGCAAAATAATTTGTACATTTCATACTGTTTGTTGCGAGCCGGGGTTACGAGCTGTAATTTTGCGTGGTACAACAGCGATACAAATACAGCATCCGTATCGCCTAAAATTACAGTCAATTTTGCAGATTCATATGCCTTGTACAACTCCAAGTAGGGAGATGGCATTTTTCAGAAATATAATTTACCTATGTAATGTCGATTTCAGGAAGTGATAACATATCACGATCCCTTGTGGGGAGGAGGTCAACAAAATCCACCAGCAGACACACCACCATGTGGTTTTTTAAATGAATTATGTCCTCCAGACAATTCAGGTGAGATGTGAGAAGTTACTTTAATAAATAGCTCATCTTAAATAGTTCGTCCACAAAAGTGTTAGAATGATTTCTACACAAACTGTCTGGTTGAATTTGGCAGGCCTAAACAGTCGTTAATACCCGTTCCTATTTCCCAAGGCTGTGAAATAAGTTGTGCCCAACACTTCCGAATGGCATAGACGGCGTCTGTATTCTGAATACTTCCTTACAATCCCCTTTTATTTGACTGAATCAAACATATCACACATCTGTAAAAGCTTGTCAATGAAACCTGAAATATGGAAAATTGCCCAGGGCATTCCCTTTGTATTTCGTGATGGAACTCTGAATCACACCCACCAATATATAACCCTGATAACATTCTTTAAATCAGAACAAATACATATGTCACGGGTCAGTATTTTTTTTCTTTCGGCAATTTCGTCCCTTGTCTACAAAATAAATCAAATTAATTTATAAAATTGAGTTACTGGACAAATAGTTTTAATCCTGGCTATAATCGGTTGATTGACGAGAAAACTAGGCATTGACATATTGTTATCAATGAGCGTAAAAATAATCGCATTACATTGTCACAGAATATATTAATGAGAGCATAATATGGTCGTAGTGTAGACAATAAGTTAGAATTTTGCTGACAGTCCAATTTTAAGTTAATTATCACTGATGACGTCATCGTTTACTTACATCCAATCACATAGAAGATACTATGACGTCATTGTTTAATAATAGATATGTAGATACGTTTAGTAAAAGGTTGGACAATAAAGGCCTAGAGCAGAAAGGATTTAGAATGAAAATAGGAGCCATCTCGTTCGGTGAGGTAACAGGTATACCATAAAACTATGTCTGTTGAGCTATCCCTGAGTGCTGGTGTGATCCGGTACAAGAGTAACTTTGAATGTAGTGTATAGTTAGCTGAACATTCACCACACCATTTGACGTAAAGACGTAACGAACTGGGTCGGTTCGCTGTTTCTTTACGATAGAGAAGTGTCAGTTGAGATCAGTACAACGATTCCCTTTAAATCAGTGTATTTTCAACAAAAAGTTTGAAAAAGTTGGTATTTATTGACGTTAATGCTTTTAGTCTTGAGATGGAAGGTTCAATGATGTACTTTTGCTGTTGATGTTAATGTAATTTCATAGTCGTTACAACAATGTATACATTATATATATATAGCTCGGTCATAATATACATTTATATATATAGCGCGGTCATAAAGAGGCAAACCGCATTCGCGCGTACGCACGCACATGCATATATGCACACACACACACACACACACACACACACACACACACATATATATATGTATGTATATATATACACACACATATAATTCCTACAAGTTCTACAAGAGTTATATATACTGCTACGTGATAATGAACTATGATTCATTATAGTTATGATATAACTATAAATTGTCTTTTTAGGCATTATAGTTGAAAGAATTGTTACAGTAGCATAATTATATTTGCTATATCTTGTTTTTCCATCTTTCGACAGAAAAGAACCTGGTTATTATCATAAGTATTGTTGCTATTGTCCTGTGCATTTGTATAGCGACTGTTCTGATTCTGTGGTATAGGTATGTATTTGTTAGCAATAACATATTACATAAAGTAACCAATTAGGATGAAACATTCAAAATGAACTCACGTCTTAAAGAATGTCATTTCTCTCTTTAAATTAGTGAGTTAAAAGTTACTGTGTGACTTAATACCCATGGCTCAAAACAACCCAAGGGACACTTTGCAGACACAAAGCAAAGGAGTTGTTTTATTTGAGATTTCGCAATATGTCAAATGAGTTTTTGTCATTATTTTTGGTACAAAGAAATATGTCCTCCGACAGCTATACATTGCGTCTGGAAGATATTATCTATTAGCATGCAGGATATTATCGAGGCAGGTTTTGATATGCCGTAATCCGACCAATTAAATTACATTCATATTTAACAGCCACAGGCTAGAAAATAACGAAAAGATAGGTCCCTTGTTTTAATGATGTAACGTCATTCTCAATACGTTATATAAAGCAATTTGTGACTTTCTTTTAAACCAGTTTTACCTAAAGTTATGGCAGACTTATCCACGTCAGGATTTGTACTTACATGTAATGTAAAGTAAAAGTCACAAATTGTCTTTCCACAGATTTTAGTCTTGGCATTCACAACCTGTAATTGTTAACCACGATAACATATATACATACATGGCCATTAAGATAACATTGTTACCAAAGGGGTGATTTGAATTACGTTATTGTACATCGTTATGTGTGTAAAAGTCCGAATAGAACAATCCACTCCTGTTTCTGTGTAGAAGTATATGGAAAACGAAACTAGGGTAATTAATTTGGTCACCATCTAAGTGGCACTATTGCATTGCCGGCACTAATGTGATTGTGAGTATTCTAGACCTAGCAAAGGTCATACTTTGAGAGTTTGATGCCATAGGGTTCAAACACGACTTTTAGGCCGTCTTTACATTTTACTATAGTATCAATATTATTATTATTAGAATTACTTTTTGGGAAAAAATGTGCGTTATTGAGGGATAGTTGTCCATAAAATATACAATAATTTGTGTTCGAACTTGTTATATCTATTGTTCTGTACAGGAGAAAGAAACTGGAAGAGGAACTTGCCAGTATGATGTGGAAAGTTAATTACATCGACATTGTATTCGACAAGACTCGTAAAATGGATAGCTTTGTATGTTTCTATTGATTCGAAAGCAGTGCCAATTCTACCCTTTTACAGTAACTTTTTTAGTGTGCCATTCATATAGTATTTTTTTGATTTACGATAGGTATGCAATGAAGTGTATGTATGTATGTATGTATGTATGTATGTATGTATGTATGTATGTATGTATGTATGTATGTTAATTCCACATTCACCCCGATATGGATTTACGAGTGTTTAGCATCGTTTTCCTTATTCCAGGCAAGTGGTTTAAGCATAAGAAGCATTCGTAGTTCACATGCTGGATTTCGATCTTCCAGTCAGAATCTTAGTCTCGATCAAGAACAGATATTTACCAAAGTCGGAGCGTACAGGGAAAGTATCGTGGCAATCAAACACCTACCGATAGACACAGTGACCATGACACGTACTGATTTACTTGAAATGAAAATGGTAAGTACCTTCTGACGACTATACATTTATGAGTTTGATAGTACAGTGCTAAAAGGGTAGTTTTGAAATTAGTTCCGATTTATGACTCTGTTGTTCGTTATTTTGCCGAGGTTCACGAGCACTATAAACTATTTTTTCGTTAGTTCACAAGCAATAAACAGACAATATGGGTGGACAAACTGAACAATTGCGCAAGGGTTTCTGTAATTTGCCCTCTTAAAAGGGATCATAATGAATGTACAAAAATACTTCAACAACGAGGTCCACGGTTAACGAGCCAGAGAGATTGGATAACATGGGAGTCGAGCCTTGTCGTAAACCCCTAGATCAATCTTCAGAAAATGAAACCATGAAATTGACTCTCTCTGTGTGTATCAAAGGTACAACAAAACAATTATTAATCATACAGTTGTAATAATTTTCGATACTAAATCATGGAAAAGTTTGAAGTTGTCTTGGAAATGAATACACCTTCAAATTGTCAAAAAATATTGGAGACATTTTTAACGTTACAGAAGAAGTCCATCCAAACGTATTTTTATGCCTTTCTAGCATTCATTTGGAACTATAGGAGACTTTATTCAATATGTATGTGGTGTTTGTCAAATACAATAGAACGTATTAAAGTTGTTAGCTTTGGAGTTGGGCGAGATAGGTAATGTTGAGTTGAAGTGAACTCTGCCATTTTACCGCAAATAATGTGGGGGAAAGTGACGTCATACCCTCCTAATTTCAAGGTGTTCAGTACTGTTTGAAAACATGCCGTCGTTCAAATAATACTACGGTTCGTTTGTCTCAAATTCAAAGAGTTACGCGTTAAGCATAATCACAGCGTGTCTCTTGTTTTGCAAACATTTCGTTTCCTTGAAAAAATAATCTAATACGATAGATGGTATGAATCAATAGTCAACATCTTATCAATGGGGATGGGGTTGACTTCCACCTGTAGTGACTAATGCACATAGCTTAATAACGCCTATAGTTATATAAAATGTATAAGGTATATAAGAAGTAATATTCATTACATTCCTAAATAATTAAAATAACGCAAGCACAAACATTTAAAAAATGGATTTTTTCTTATACATCAATAGATTTATTAAAAAAATTATCCTTTCTTTCTGTTTCTCAGATGCGTGAGATGAGTCACTCAAACATTAATCCATTCATCGGATTTTGTCCAGATCCACCAAATATTTGCATTTTGTCACAATACTGTTCCAAGGGTAGTCTACAGGTAAACGTCCTTTGCTGAATATGTTTTCTGTCGTCTGTGTCTATGAAATTTTTATGCAAATATTCATCGTGTAATTTACATTGTTGTATTTGATTTTCAGGACATTTTGGAAAATGATGATATCAAACTTGATTGGTTGTTTAAGACGTCACTGCTTTTCGATATTATTAAGGTGGGTAGCCTGCTGTTTGCGATTTGAGTGTGAGTGAGTGAGTGAGTGAGTGAGTGAGTGAGTGAATGAGTGAGGGTGTGTGTGTGTGTGTGTGTGTGTGTGTGTGTGTGTGTTATGTCTGAGTGAGTGAGTGAGTGAGTGAGTGAGTGAGTGAGTGAGTGAGTGAGTGAGTGAGTGAGTGAGTAACTGAGTGAGTGGGTGTGTATGTGTGTGTGTGTATGTATGTATGTATGTATGTATGTATGTATGTATGTATGTATGTATGTATGTATGTATGTATGTGTTTGCGCGCGCGCGCGCGTGTGCGTATGCATGTATGTATGCACGTATGTATGTATGTATGTATGCATGTATGTATGTATGTATGTATGTATGTATGTATGTATGTATGTATGTATGTATGTATGTATGTATTGTCAAGAATATCCATAGCCATTCCAACCATTATATTTCTCTATGAGGTATTTCAGTAGGTGGAATGACAACCTGTGACATT
This sequence comes from Glandiceps talaboti, assembly GCF_964340395.1. Classification (NCBI taxonomy): domain Eukaryota; kingdom Metazoa; phylum Hemichordata; class Enteropneusta; family Spengelidae; genus Glandiceps; species Glandiceps talaboti. The sequence goes on along the minus strand of NC_135566.1, from coordinate 15,258,532 downwards.
TGGTTCTTTATGAACAGAGAGCTTTTTTTGTAAATGTATTCATTTCCTTTCATGAACCTACAATAAAAATAAGTTTAAAAAAGAAAAAGCGAAAAAAGAACATCCACATATGGCTATTGCATTTGTTGTACACATAATTTCAATACTAAAGATCCAGTGGTATATTTAAGTGCAAAGTTAACTGTGATATGTTAATCTCGTCATGTACAGGGCATGGAATATCTGCATAGATCGGCATTAACGTGTCATGGTCTGCTCAAATCTTCAAACTGTGTAATTGACAGTCGATGGGTATTAAAAATTACCGATTATGGATTGAATCGTTTCAAACAAAACGATCAGAAGGACAGAGGAGAATATGCACATTTTTCACGTAAGTGTAAAATTTCCGACGTCATGTCAATGTATCTCTTATCATGTCATGGAGTTCAATGTATGTAGTTATTAAGTGAGCTTGACTTTCAAAACTTCTGGTTGTCTCTGACTTTAATGTAAGTACATTTAAAACCACATCGTTGGATTTGAAACATGCGTCTAGTTTATTCCATACATCCATCGTGATAGACGTGTCAAAACTGCACACAATTCCGACTGACTCTGTGGGTAGGAATTGAATTTGATCTATCGATCTTTAGGCTTACTGTACTTTAATGTGTTAACCATGCTGTGGAAGATAGATTCTTGCCAATGGAGAGGTCTAATTTATTTTTCATGAACGTTATAAAAGATCAAGTTCATACCAAATCATGTTTTTTTCATTTGGATTTATCACCTACTTTAGTTTTATTCTGGTTGTCAATATTCTTATACTTTTTGTTAATCAACCATCAGTCGTTTCCTTTAAAATAAAAGATAGCGAAAACACAATGTTCTTTTAACTGAAGGTATGTTATGGACGGCGCCAGAGTTATTGCGATCCTCAGAGTCACCTTTGATTGGAACTCAGAAAGGAGACGTTTACAGTTTTGCTATCATTATCAAAGAAATACTCACAAGAAACGGTGCATTCAATACAGATCAAATGTCGCCGAAAGGTAATAAAAGATTACGTTTGTTTTTCACCCTTTGTCCAATCGGAAGAACTCTGAGAAAGATGTGTCCACACGTACCAAAAAAACACCATAATTTGTATACATGTTTTGTACTTTGGGATGTCTTAGAGTAAATTGATGAAAGGAAACCGAAACTGAGAAGCTAGTAGTAATTTTGTTGCTTTGTCTTATAATTGCAGAAATAACTGACTTGGTTCGAAAGGGTGGTTCTAAACCATTCCGACCAACAATACAGAGTGAATGGTCAGGGCACACCGAGCAGGCTAGGGTATCCAGTTTAATGGAACGGTGTTGGGATGAAGATCCAAGCACGCGGCCAACCTTTCCAGACATTAGGAGGAGATTAGTTATAATAACCAATAAAAAGTAAGTCAGTGTATCTAAAGTTTTATGGGCCACCGTGATAAAAAATTACAGTATGTATGAAAAATAATACTTGCAATTGGGATACGCGTACCTTTTTAAAAAAATACACGTCAAGATATCCTTTTTCATGAAACATGTATTATGGATTAATTCTACATGAACTGCTCACAGCAACATACTGAAAATTTGATGGTCTTGTTAAAGCATAATGTTGACATATAAATCTTTCATCCATCCGTTCGTTCATTGGTCATATGAATCTCTATATGTCTCAGATATGCTAAATAAGTTGCGCTATTTGGTTATTATTTTATCTTTATCGCTTTTGTTATCTTTATTTTTGTAAAACAGTTTAGAAACAGTGACCTTATCGAGAGAATAGAAATGATCAAATGTGGATAGCGTACGTCATGTTTACAAGAACTATTGCTTCTCAGATATAAGGAAAATGAAAACACATTTAAAACAATGATAATATAAACCATCATATCAACTTTGATTTGGAGCTCTTGGTACAGAGGGTGGTCTAAATATCATAAATAGAAATACCTGTTACTTTAATTTATTTCTCTTTATTTTGATACTGAGTCATGTCATTGGTTGTTTGAGCATATTGATAGTTTAAGTGTTGTATTTAGTGGACAGGATAGCTAATACTTCACCAATTGTTTCAAGAATAGCTAACGCTAATGTCTCAATTTACACATTGATTTCAGGAGTATAAACATAATGGATAACATGTTAAAAATGATGGAGAAGTATGCAAACAACTTAGAAGAAATTGTAGGAGAAAGAACGAAACAGTTACTGGAGGAAAAGAAGAAAACTGATAGACTTTTATACAGCATGTTGCCGAAGTAAGTTGCTGTGAAGACTAGCAAAGTTTTCACTTTTTTTACCACAATATATAAAATAATTGAAATGAAATCTCATTAAGAGTTTGTTCAGTTATTGTTATTTTCTTGGTTTTGACTCATCTATGTTTGTGTGATATGTGCTTGGTAGCTTGGTGCGGCTAATTTGTTCCATGTGTCATGTCGATAGCTAAGTTATGCGTTGGTTGCGTTTATTCTATGCCTAGTGCTCGAAACATTGTGGAATAAAGACATTCAATTAAATTAATGGCATCTGGTCATTCGTTCTCTTAACTTTACTAATCAACCCAGATACCATCCCTCCCATCCCTTCAAGTCGGCATATCCTGGTCCTCCTACCCACTTCTTTATTCTATACCATAACACAGGTACAATTAATTTGCTGATATGAAGAATTTCAAGATATGCATTCAGGTTCACAGTAGTTTATGTTGTTAACATTTCATGAATACCAAACCTATTTATGAAATGTAAACCTCTGTGAAGTATGTGCAGGTGATCAGTACTGTAACTGAACCTAGCAAGTTTCAGTCACCGTTGATCACTTGAATACTCCACAACTCTATAATGTTCTAGTCGTTGCATCGTGAAATACAAGGTACCCAGTGAATTAAAATAATATTAATATATGCTATATGTTTGTTTTAGGAGCGTTGCAGACAGACTAAAAAGTGGACAGCGAGTTGATCCGGAAACATACGATCATGTTACAATATTCTTCTCAGATATAGTAGGCTTTACTCAACTCTGTTCAGAGAGTGGACCTTTGCAGGTACAATGCCTTCGGTGATCTAATCTCTGTTTTTAGTTATCTTATCCTATCTTATCTTGAGTCATAGTTACATGTATGATCATCTTACTGTAATTGAAAATCCCTGTCTTCGTGTGTCTTATCTTAAGATAAGATAAAATAAGATAATTATGTATGCAAGCCTTGCTTTTCGGGATTTGCTGTATAATCCTGAGGATAGATTTATGTGTATGGATTGGGTGGTATACTAATTACTCGTAGTCTCAGTCTCTGAGATCTTGTTCAGACTTTGACGTTTTATATTTGTTCTGCTACTGTGTGACACCGCAAACCCAATCCCAGTTAAAATCAAGAAGAGAAATGAGGGAACACTATGCATTGATATTTATTCGAGAATGTTCGCGACATTATTCGTCAAAATTTGTGCTAAACCTGCATTAACTGCTACTTGGACATTTTAAATAAAAATTAAAATCAAAATTAAAATTAACAAAAGATATATTCACTAAAAATTAGTCAATTACTTATAAAAGACACTGTATGTTAATATTATCTGAAGATAGTGCAGTGGCAAGTTTAAATCTCTAAGGAAGACTAGGTTTTGAATCTGTCACCATGCTAAAACTGTACTAGAGTATAATTTTTCGATCAGACACAATATATTCACTGAAAATTGTTAAAATATCAATGGTACATGTTAATCAGTGGCCGATATTATCCATAAGCAGTACAGAAACAGGTTGAAATCGTGATTGCTGTTAAGGGAGCTGATTTTAGGGTGCGGACCCAAAAATCAAATTGATTTAGCTTGTATACAGATACAAATACGTTCACACAACAATTGATGCAGTACTGTTAACGGAGTGCGATATTATGAGTAAGTTTTTGTACCTAACAAAACATTTTCAAAAAGAAACGTTTCCATCGCAACAAGTCTAGCCTTAGTAATATTACGGGGAAAAAAACATATTGCTGATTTTCTTGGCAACAAGGCATTCAACAACCAAATTTACTATAATTATTTCAAAGGATCGGGAACAAGCTTTCATTTGGGAAATTTTGAGTTAATCGCGGTACTTTGATTATCAAACACAGTGGCCCTCGGGGAGTAGTCTTTCCTAATCGTAATCTTCATCGTAATCTCAATCTTCTTTACGTTGTTTTGATTTCAGGTCGTTGACTTTCTAAATGATCTGTATAGCATGTTCGATGGTACAATAATGAACTTCGATGTATATAAGGTAAAAAAAACTATTATATACCACAATCTGAAGAAATGCTCTTATTTAGCTTTAGAACATTCTTTAGGTAGGCAATTTATAGAAACTGAAGATGCTCGATCCATTTAATATTCGTTCATACATAAATTAGACCACATAACTCTCATATCATCTTTCTAAAATAATACAGGTGTGATTGAAATGGTAAGGACGTGCTGGTAGGATTCATGCAAATAGTACATAAGCTTTTAGACTGACATCAGTCCTTTGGGAGATTGTGGTTTAAGGGTTATATTCTTCGAACGTTTTTAGTTGTTTTTTTTTACACTTTTAAAAAAAAAAAATCTTTCACGTTAAGAATGAAAAAAGGCCTAGAGACTTGAACGAATTTAATCGACTTCTTACAAATTGGCTAATCGGATTCCTAATCTATTCTAACTACTTATGATATTGCACAGAACATAACGTAGAATCTTGTTATTAATTCTTTTAGGAAAGACATGGATCGACCCTGGAATTCACTCCTTTTTGAAAAAAATAGTCTGAATCTAGTTGTAATGAGATCGTGTCTACTGTAAACGCTAACACATTAGCAATAAGCCCATTAACTTAGACTGAACTTTTGCACAGATGATCTTTCATCATACTATTAGCAAATATGTCTATGTTTGTCTGCGCACAGCAGAGATGTACAGAAATACAGAGATTACTCCTTTGTGTGTGAGTCTCATTCTGGATGCTACATTACAACAAACTAGACTACTAGTAAATAAGAACAACCTTGGATGATTCACGTTCAGTAGCCGATTTAGGTTTATTTCTTCTAAGGTAATAACTGAGAACGCTTTAAATAACTGACTGCTACCGCCTGTCAAAGTTTCTATTTGTATTTTGCCCGTTTTTGTTAACTTGGGTAGTGGGAATGGGTAGTGGTTGACAGGATTTTAGTTGCCTTTACCGGTATTCATATTTTACATGGATTATGCCACATGGTAGTAAAATATTGGAACAAAATGTGTTTGCCTTTGATGTACACGTGTATATATTTGTAAAATGGGTTATGTGCAAATGTGCAGTTGTCTACAGCCGTGCACTATTGAAAACAGTAAACGAAACTGTGTCACAAATATTCTTATGTAGATTGTTTGGAATGCTAAATCAAAACTTAGTTACTATCATAAGATATTATCACTTTGTGATCAAAAGGTTGAAACGATAGGAGACGCGTACATGGTGGTTTCTGGTCTGCCTCAACGAAATGGTAAACGCCACGCAGGTGAAATAGCCAACATGGCGTTACATTTACTCAGTGAAGTCACCACATTTAAAATACGACACTTGCCAGAAAGACAGTTACAACTTCGTATTGGTATTCACTCTGGTGGCTGCGTTGCTGGGATAGTTGGACTTACTATGCCACGATATTGTCTCTTTGGTGATACTGTCAATATGGCCTCAAGGATGGAATCTAATGGACAAGGTAAATGCAAATTTTCTGAAGACACAAACTATCGAATAAGGTTTATTACTCGTATATATTTAGTAAACATCAAGTACTGTTTTTGATGCCTGTTAGTTGTTAGCCAACTATAGCATAAAATGAAGTATCATATATCCAAAAAATATTGGCGATGAAATTCTGCATACTATTTCTAACCACCACAAGGCATGAGTTCGTGAGATTTTATTGCAACGTTGGTTCTTGTTATTCCTGATCTCTTCAATGGATCCCATTATCGATACCCTAACAACGACACGCATACGACACTGTGATCATATCACTGCATTGGTAACTTTTCAGTTCGTCACGTTTAACTGTGGACACCTAGGTCCTAACAAACCTTAATTTGATATCAAAAAATAAGAAAAAAGATAGTGATACACAATGTGTGTCGCACAACACAATGGACATGAAAAGTATTCATAGTTATAGCAGAACTGAGCTCATATGATCTGTCAACCTCGTTGTGTCAAAGGGCAGCTGAAAGAAACATCACTGATCCACTCTCAAATGTACACTGATGTCCGCTATGAACTTTTCGATGGTATAGATGAATGATACACATGTTGACGATCAAGTAAAGAAGCAAAACAAAGATAACCATACAATGGCTGTCTTTATTTTCCATATACTTGTCTCATACACCGAAGGATATACATCTCGGAGAGTTCGACTAATCGAATATCCACAACCATCAACCTATGTACAAGTGTTACGATTTGAAATATTACATATACAGAATATACAGAAACATTAAAATATATTAGCTGTTTCTAGCCGTCTTTGTACTCATTTATAGCAGAGCATAGCGATATAAATCGAAACAGTTACACGGTATACCTTCGCCATTATGTTGCGGTGTTGGATAGAGAGGTCTTTACCTTCAGGTTATTTCAGTGTATTCTCAAAGGACTTTCACCAACTAACAGAAAACGTAATGAACCTAATGAATAGTCATTTCCCATTACTATGCTTACATCACGTACGCCTATATTAAAAACATGATATGTGGTAAAATTGATCATGGAAAATTAACGGGATACGTAGGATCTCCATGTACTGTTCTGTAGCTACTTCCATTTGAAGTCACGATTCCTCGACTCTATTGTAAAAGACAATTTCTGATTCTAATAGGGAAACCATGCCATTCGTACTTCATTGCAGCGTCGGAGACAACAATATTAAGTTTGTCTCTAGTATTATTTTTAAGGTTTAGTGGTGAACAACAATGGCTTGAATGTTTTACAACCGGTAACAGTCAAGTAAAGCGATTGTACTGCTTGTCACAATCGTTCATAGCATCCATATCAAGTGTAAAAGTATACTGTTACATATATTTAAATCATCAGCCCAGGTTGTGGTGTCCCTAACGTCAAGTGACACAACTGTAATTATCTATTGTTCTAAGGGAAACCAAGACATCTTACGACATTATGTTTACTCTCTAGGCAATTTACGAGTAACTTGTGCTTTGTACCAGTAACGTTGTTTACACATTGATTACATTACAGTAAGAGACACCACATACTGGGCTAATGATTAAAGCAAATGTAACACTATACTTTTACACTTGATATGGATGGTATAAACAACAGTGACAAACAGTTTAGTTATCTGTTACCCGTTGTATTACGACAAGACCAAATTCTCGATTAGGAAGCTTTCAATAATGGGGTGGGGGGAGAGCAAATCTTGATTTCCCCAGGCTCCCCCTTTTAATTACGTAAAGCTCCTTTATATATTCAAAAAAGTTAAGTCAACTCCATCAAGTATATAGTCAAATGTATAAATGTAATGTTAGATAGGCTAATTAAATTTCATTATTCACAGCGCTCCGTATACATATCAGTGATATGACCCGAACTGCTTTAGATGATATAGGAGGTTATAAAACATGCAAACGTGGATGCATAAGCGTGAAGGTATGTAGGTCGTGTGTACCTTGCTGTCACTATCTTCGTACCCAAATATAGGCAAAACATAGTCTTTAAGTATTACTCACATGCCTACGGGAAGGTCGCCTTCCGATCACCACATATCCTCAACTAGAAATGATCACACTCTCTTTTGTATTGATCTGCACAGCCAATGCATGTTTATCCCTCCGAATGGACATGGGATACTTCTTTGGACATGTTGTGCGTCAGTCAAATGTTGTCCACAAAGACATATTTTTCTATCTTTGTCGATATATGAAACATGTATCATTTGCAGTTGATTGTAGTTATTCTACGTGAAGAGTGGCTATAAATTGTTTCTTGTAAACTTTCGTTCATTTGGCGTTCATTGTATCAGTATTTCTGTGATGATATACATCTTGTTTCAGGGAAAGGGACTTCTGTGTACGTTTTGGTTAGAAGGAAAGGATGATTTTTCGAAACCCCTCCCGAAATATGCACGGTAAGAAGACAAATCTTTAACACAAACACACACACACACACACACACTCACTCACGCGTGCACACACCCACGCATACATACATACATACATACATACATACATACATACATACATACATACATACATACATACATACATACATACATACAGACAGACATTCAGACATACATACATACATACATACATACATACATACACACATACATACATACATACACACATACACACATACATACATACATACATACATACATACACACACACATACATACATACATACATACATACATACATACATACATACATAAGACAAATATTTTACATCAATAATGTATCTTACAAAGCATTGTATCTTAGTTATAACCACACAGAAAATGATATTTCATTTTAAGCAATATACGACTTTAATGCACGCAATTACAAATAAGGTAAGTATTAACATTGACATTAAACGATTGAAATTTTGATAATCTTGGCCTGTTTCTTTTGTTTTTTTAGGGATGAACACAGAGACAGCGCATTTTGTGAGTCTGAAGAATACGTTGTCAGCTAGTAACTGAGTGTAATGAAATCTATAACACGCAATCACAATCGACATGGGGAACACAGGGTCTCTTTATAATTATGTCTGTGAGTCCAGGTAGAAACCATCTCGCAATGGAGGCGTGATAACAAGAGAAATTGTTACCCAAAACTAACGTCATTGATGATATTTCATTTTACATCAATCTTATTATAAAGATTAAGGTCCACAGAAACTCTCCGATCACTGTTTATCATCTAACTATGTAATATGCTATCATAAAAAACTATTTTTGTATGAGTTTTATTTTACGAGTTCCTTTTGATTATATAGTACAAATGACTTTTAATCGGCTTACCATATTCGGCTTTTGTGATAAGCTTGCAAGAAAAGATCATTGCAACTGTTGTCCATTGTGTTATGATTGATGCAAATTATATTGCATAATTCATTGGGGAAAAGCCTTCATTTCTTATTACATGTTTTTCTTTGTGAAAAAGGACTTTGCAAGTGAAAGGCACAGGAGGAAATATAATTAACGATTTGAATTGATTTTTACATGCGCAGTTCTAAATCTACTCGAATCTCTCTCTTTGTTCGCTCTATTATCCCTTTACGTCATATTCCTTCTCAGCGTTAATTTAATGTTTGCAATCCTTGTTTTGTCAGAGTTAAGATGCAATCCAGCACCAAAATCACAGTTTGTATTGTGTTGAGATGATGAATAAGTAGGATTTAGACATTTTGGATTATCTACTCGGATTTTCTTCCTAATTATCAACCTCTAGTAGCCATCAAAACATTCTAATAAACCACTCTGTTCATTAGAGAATGTTTTTTATTTGAAGCATTTGCAAAAAAAAAAAGAAGGCGCGTACAGACTCAAAATGACATACGAAAATGAACACACTGTGGTGAAAGACGTCGGATTATACACTTTCTGCAGAAGTGTTATGACGGCCTACTGTGAAAGTATTTATTTCGGATCTCAGCAATTGTAGCGGGAAGACAATTATTCACAATTTGGCGCCATGTTATTTTGGCGGATAACCAATATTTGGCTTCAGTGTACTATACAGCCACAGAATTGATTCAAACTATATAAATCAGTCTTTTTAGTAACATGTAGTTACCCCGAGTATACCAGTTAAAATGGTTCCATTTTCACCCAGAAATTGTTTCAGCTAAATGAGCTAAAATATTATTAAAGCTAAATTACATACATTTACAATATTTTGCATCCGTCCATTGTAGGACATCCCTGACGAAGATGACGAGACGTCAGCGAAAATTTGGAACTCGCTACAACTAAAAAAATAACTGAACAGAATTTTGTGTATTCAATTGTACATTCCAGTGATCTCACATCAATACCGTTGTTAAGAACATTCACATCAGAAACTATAGTGTTTGTAAATTATTACTTTCAAATTGACAAATTTTATGGAATAAATGTTTGTTTAACAAGAAAATCTCCGTGAACTTGCCAACTTCTTCATGCAATATAGACGTGCACATATAATATGTATGGTGTCAAATGAATCGCCATCACTTTCAATTCTAGGGAAGTTGTACTTTTGGAATTTCTAACTTTAAAATTCATAATACATTCCATGGTTCATTCCATCAAGCGGTAAATGTACTCGCAAATACTTAAAAAATTGTTCCATAGGGAAAACATTCCATTACATGTAATGACATATTGAGCACAAAATCACGACTTTCTATAGTATGGTTGGATATGTCTAGAATACAACTTATAGTCACATTTCCTCTTTTGCTCCCAAACCTGGGGAGATTTACAAAAAGACTAAATCCATGTAACGTAATGTGATTAGATTTTTTATTATCGTACAGAAAGTTTTATAGATCTATTATATAGGTATTGAAGCATACGGCTGATCTCAGGTCGACTAGAATTCCTTTCCAAGGGTTTATATGTCATACAAAATATTCCACATATTTCTTATTTATTCAATTTGTCTGAATCAAATGTGAGGGATAGAATGTTAGAAAATTCAAAATAGAAACAATAAAGTGTGTAATGTTAGCATGCCATTGATTCATTAAATGTGGTATTTTGAGTATCGCCAACTTCTTGAAACGTGAGGATAGTAGAACAGTTAATATTACCCCATTTCGACTAGATAGGATTACCTTGGTATTCACAAGACGTTTTGAAAAGCTTTGGTTTTTTTTATTATACATGCCCCATTTTACAAGAAATAACGTGATATTTCAAAAGAAGTAGACTAAGTATGATTGTCTACGTAATGGTCGTTAGCTTGACTTTTCGAATGTCGTTTACCTCCAGAGAGTACATTGACAGTAAGTCTACAGACTGCATTGAAACTTACACTTCCTATCTCGGTGAGCCAGATAGAGTGAACTACGAGTGATTACAAGAGTGAATATTTCAAAGTGAACAGTGAATGGTAATCTTTACCACTTCTAATATCATGTCACCCAATGATCAGAATACAACATGCAACCCTTTAGTTGTTACTTAGAACTTTGAAACAAGCAAAATTGTTCCTTCCGTCAACACTGTCTTGTGGGGCTAGAAATGTTCATACGTAAAAAAGGGTTTTGAAAATGTTATCATTACTAAAGTAATGATACGCTGAACTAGTAAAGTTACCAACAGATGGATGTCACTATGGTAACCATCATAGCTGTCAGATGGTATTCCATCATTGATTGAACAGTAGTTTGAGAAAACCTAAATCCATGGCTTTGCATTGAATAGATGTGAAAATTATTTTCTTTGGTACTGTTTGAAGTGGTGATGAAACGAATTTGCCTTGAAATGACGATGCAAAGGGGCCGACTGTGGATCATGCCTTGATTTCTGTTGAGATAAAATGAACCTCAGGATATTGCGAGGCAGGTATCTGAAATATCCGTAAAGTATGAACTCTGAGGTGGCGCCAAACTTGATTAGCGAAAAGCTTTTTTTGCCAAATTGCCAATTTGTTTATTTATTTCCTGTCATTATGTACTTGTCACTTACTTTAAATTGGCAATGAATGAATGAATGAATGAATGAATGAATGAACATAATCCGATGGGCCAACCGTATTGATGGTAACCATACATTATGTTGTCTTTGTATTCAGCCATAAGAGATCTTCATTAAGAGATATTCAATTTTGTAGGAACTTGCAATTGGATCATGGAACACAAGTATAAAGAGCGAGAGGCAAGCTTTTACGAGCGGAATACATTACAAACAGGCCTAGGGAAAGTAAAAAAAAAGTGAAATGGATTAATAACACTTGGCACAGCATGTTAGAAATACAAAGAGACAAGTATTACATTCCGTCATTTAATAAGAACGGATTTATGGCCACTTTACACAATAGATCAAATCCACAGATGAATTGCTAGTTCCCCTGGCATTTCATATACATGTAAAGAGGCCATAAAACTGTAACGGTTATTATCAAACCATACATGTTTCTGCACTTCCAACATGCTGTGCCAAGTGCTACATAATTGGGAATACCCTATGCATATAAACAATTGCGTAACTTGCATAGAATTGATGTATGGGACCAGTTAAGCCAACCATATATGGGAGATGGGGCAATGTATGTATATTGTTCTGATGTAGAGCACCTGACTGAGGGGATACATCTGAAAGTGAGTAAGAGATGTAATGATTGGTTGATTGCTGAATAGTAAGGCCTAAAAGAAAAAATGTTTGGTTCTGGTTACATAGTTTTTCACGCCGATCCCAAACTTTGTTTTACGTATTCAAGAAAACAAATAATGAAATCGCGAAAATTGTGAAGTTTCGCAAGAAATAAGCTTATTAGTGGAGGCGTAAACTAACATCAGCTTAAAAAGACAATATAAAACTGTTCTTCTAATCTGTTATGGATGTGCATCTGATGAGATGAAACCAACAACACAGAGACCATATGTAAAACAACGGAAAACATAACTACCTGAAATAGACACTCACATATGAAAAAAACAACTATAAATTTTTTTTAATCTACCTGCCTCACCTATTCTAAAAGTGAGCGTAATCGAAACCTCACAATTTTTTTTGTTAGGTCTAGATTTAACCTCAGTTGTTTGAAATGGGACTGAATTATTGTTAGCTTGCTGTGATATTCATTCAGGAGTGTTTGTTAATTTGTTGTCGATTTATTAGAATACTCCATGGCCAGACTGGTAGTCGTCAGCATCGTGATGTTCCACTACCTTGAAATGTTTGATCGTTTATAAAATTATCCATAAATATGTAAGGTTATGTGAGGGAGACATGTCCTGTCCGGGCCATATAACATTACCAAAGGTTGGTTTTGAAACACCACTTTTGTCACCTGCTGGCTTCATTTATGCGGTTGTATTTGTTGTCAATGTCGAACTATGGCCATTGCAGTTTGGACCCTCGCTGCCGCACCAGGTGATGTAGTCTCGGTTACCCATACTCTCGCCTTTGAGGGCATAACCCGCGAGCGAGAAAGGGGTTATGCCCTCAACGGCGAGAGTATAGGTGACCACAGACCACAGCTGATGGTGTCTTTTCACTAGCTCCTTGTAGCCTGAACTTTCTATTTCCGTTATGGCGATGAAGAGGGTTGAAAGCAGTCTGTTTCCAATTACTAGGTTGATGTATCGGCCGACATTTTTACAGATTTGTAGGGACTCGTCATAAATGAAACCACTTCACCTGTGCAAATCGATAATGACATAGAGGCGGGAAATTTAGAGGTAAGTATATGGTGCTCCAATTATTCATCATTTGGGCCTTTATAACAGGCGAACGTCACCCGGTTTGTTCTGTTCAAATTTCTTTTCTTTTCTTTGATTTTAGTGTTTTTTTGTGCCGTTTTATGATACAGCACCAGGCAGTGTTCATTTGTATGTTGCTAGTCATACCATCAATGACGTACTTTGCTATTTTGTTATGATCTTGTCACGTGGCAAATTGCTACAAATTATAGTAGGTTTGTATTGCTTTGTTATGGGTGCCTGTCCAATAACACGGTTAACGTATTTGTCTTTTTATGAGCCACATAACCAACTTGAATCATACCATTTCATGTAGAAGAAAATTTACCCAAACTTTACCAAAAAAGTAAAGTTTAAAACGAGAGTGCCATTCTAAGCTATATATTACAACTTTATGCCGTATAACTTGGTGATGAATGAGAAGAAGGCATCGTTGAAGACACAAGTTACCACAAATGATATGGGGTCAAGTTCGTGTTGGATATTCCAAACAAACACTAATAGTTTGAATGTTAAATTTCAGAGGTATTCCCTGAGTTTATAATTACTAAAAGATGTACCATGTGGGCATAGCAACTGGGCCATGTGTTACCCTTCAATGTTAAGCATCACAAGGCCAAATAAAAAAAAATGTTTGTTTCCGATAACCTGACCGACCCTAGTTAAAGCCTCCAACTCTAAACTTTTTGTAAACATCTAAAACAAAGAAATAAAAGAAATTCTTTGTCTTCTCGACCTTCATGCACATCTGTTTTCTTTCCCCAGCTATTGTGGGGTTGAAGCAATATTTTTTTCAAAAATTAAAACAGTTAAAAAGATAAAATAACAAAATCCCGACCTATCTACTCTATTTTCTGAGGCCATGTTACCGGAATCCGGAAACACACATTTTTTTTGCCTAAGCATATATCATTGATAGACAAACCTTATTACAATATTGATGTTGATAAATGGTAGTTATAGTATGGCCCTGTAGCAGGACACTTTGGGGCAAACATCTGCTATTGTTATGATAACTGACGTTTACCCCCAAAATTCTGTATTAACACTATCCAGTTAAACTGGAATTGAGAACATTGTCACCTTAACTGATAGTTATGCTACGCTTGCCTTGAACAAAATAACAGACGTTTTCCCCGAAAGTGTCCTCGTAAAGGGGAATAGCATTTTAGTATGAATTCATGAATATTTAATGTTCAACCATTGAAAATGTATTTCTACTATATCTCCCATGATGCAATAGCCCATAACAAAGATAGTCTATAAATGCACAAGATCAGTTTCTCTGAAATCACAAATAATTACTAGGTGATGTAAAAGCATGAAATGTCTCTCCAAAACCCATGTTTTGTGAAGATGTCTCTATTTCCTGGAGTGGTGTTCCTCTCTCTCTAAATCCATTAAACTGACAAAGATCTGTAGTATGGTGTCAACAAGTTCTTTAGGACCACAGCATGTCATTATTATCATGCAATCCCTGTACAGTTACTCCCTATCATGTTAATGAACAAAATGAAACCGACATCCAAATTTTCACAAATTGCTTCGTAGCATGGTGGTCAAAGGTTTGGTCTAAGGAGAGCTAGTACTGACTTCAAGAACAGCACATAGTAATGAAGAATAGGTACACAACTAAAAAGAGGGTCTCAAGAATGGCAGCATTGTGAATACAAGTTCACTGGAGTCTTTATGATAATACACAAGATTGAGGACAGTTTCATCATGATTAAAAAGATTGGGGACAGTTTCATTGATAGTTAACAAGTTTGCAGATACTTTCATTTCTGTTGACTGGAAAGTGTCCTGTTAACCGAAATGAGACCATTCTTGAAACCATTGTTTCGAGAGCTAGAGGAGAGTAACTTGAATTGAAACCATGGTTGAAACCATTGTTTTGAGAGGGAGAGGAGTATAACTGGAATTGAAACCGTGGTTGAAACAGTAGGGAAGAGACGAAGAGAAGTATAAAGTATTGGCAAACATCGCCAGCATTAAGGTAGTCTAAATTATAAAGCTGTATATATGTATATATTCTGTGTGTTTGTGTAAATGTGTGTTCTTGTTTGGTTTTTAGTTGTCCGTATTAAGTATTTGATACAGTGGATTCTTCTCATGTGTTCTGTTCTTGTAATAAGGCAGTCATTGTGCTATATAACCACCATGGAATGGTAAAAGTTGGAGCTTGATGGCTGCTGCTAGTAGTGATGCAAACCCAGGTGTATTAGATATGAAAATGTACTTCTTATTATTGGGCATATAGTAAAGCCTGGCTTGACCATTGGGCTGTGTTCTTTGACTGGGATCTTGAAAAATGAAATTGAAATAGTCAATACCAGATTTAAACTGACTGGTAAAGAAGTGCATGTGCCATTTAAAGTTTGATGTTGTAACTTATAATCTATATAGTTAAATTTGCATAATCGATGCTTTAAAAAAATAATTAGGTAATATGCTAACTATGCAAGCTTCACATTTCTTTTAGTTTCATATCATTAATTTTCCAATTAAGTGGTACATCATATATAATAGCTATAGTTTAGAATTTTGCATTCCAACAATGTGTGTATGCCCAAAAATCTAGGATTTTGCCCTTACGGGAGGCATTCAGTTTAAATCTGGTATTGAATTCAAGCGCCCAGCCCAATGGACCAGCCTGAAGCCTAAAAGGTCAGCTCAACTGCCAAGCCCATGTTTTAGCATATGTCATACAACTATCAGCTTTTCAATAGCTATAGAACACTTTCAATGTTTTGACACGGGGTGGCGTTCTTCCTTTCATATGGACATCAAAGTTTCTATCTGAGCCAAAACATTACCATCATGCATTGCAAGAAATGCTTAAGGGTAGGTAGCAGAACGTGCTTACATCAGATCAAAGCATATCCAGACGGTGTTGCCCGAGAGATATCAAAACAATGATTCTCTTCTGGTGGATGTTAGAAACGAACGACGGCTGGCAGGTTAGGTGAACGTGAGGACATACATACATACATACATACATACATACATACATACATACACACACACACACACAGACATACATACATACATACATACATACATACATACATACATACATACATACGTACATATATACAGACAGACATACATGCATACACTCAGATAAATGTACGTACTTGTGTAAAGAAATTGGAGAGTTGAAATCTTACATCCTACAAGTAGGTAGTCGACAAGATCTATCGATCAGCTGAGAAACCGAGATGCAAACATTGATTTTGATCTTCAGTGCTTTCGAAGAACATATTGACTACTCAGTTATCATTTACACTGTACTCTATTTGAACATATATCATGTTAGGCAAACATACTTTAATGCCAATTAATCTATCATTCCAACTTCAGACAACATTGTGTTAGCTGTCAGAGTTTCAGCAAATGCTAGTACATATGAAATGTATACATTTTAAAGCTGCTCTAACGGCAAATAGTGCGTTTTTTAAAACTGTTGGTATATATATATATATATATATATATATATATATATATATATATATATATATATATATATATATATATATATATATATATATATATATATATATTGACTTACTGATAATAGTGTTCACCGTGAGATTTGAGAAATGAATCCCCCGTTGGTAAACACATTTGTGTAGCAATACATACAGTACGGTGTAATGTATCAATCAAATTGAGTATTAGGTCCGCACCTAAAATTCAGCGCCCCAATGAATCACAATTTCAACTTATTACTACATTTGTATATAGATAAAATGGACATCTAATTGACATGTACAGTGTCTAATGATTTGGTATTCTATGAATTTGCCGTTTATAGTTTTGGTTGGCCGATCGAAAAATGACCAACAACCCCAGTTGAGTTGAAGCTAGTGCAGGTTTACTATGTCCGGTGGGTGTACACGCAACTCCATCTGTTAATATTTTTTTTCGTGATCGGGAGAATTAAACAAGCACGTTCAATGTATTGTAAACATTCACTTTACTGTAATACGATTAGATACCTTTTGGCAATATACATTGTAGTTTATGATATGTGGATATCGCGTGCAAGTTCTTGAGTTTATCTAGCATTACAAACGCCGATAGCCTAGTGCTCAAAAATATTAGTTGACACGAACATAGAAAGTAAATACATATATATTGCAAACATCAACACACGTTACATATGATTTACAAAGGTTATCACACACGAGCAGTTCAATTTAGTTTAAGCATTGAGCTGTCGATCTGTCTTGTCGACGATCCTCATCAGAGTGGCAAATTCCATAGTTACAGCTGACCACTTTGTTACATGTGCAAGGATATCAATATAACATTACATTAATGGGAACACCACTCTAGGAAATAAAGGTATTTCCATAATCGTTCGGTTCTGGAGAGTCTTTTCGTTATGTCACATCACATAATTTTTGCACTGTTGCCAAGAAATGCTAAATTGAAACTCTTTTAAACCCCAATTGTTCTTTTCGGGATACACCATCCCATGATGGGTCTTAGCAGGCATGATTATTATTCGTAAGATGCACACTGAATATTCATGATTTTGTTTTACTGCTTCCTTCAGGAAATGACTCTCCAGTAAAAGTTTATGAAATATCTTTATTTCCAGGAGTGGTGCTCTCCTTTAACTATGGGATAAATTTACTCATTGCGTGATCAAGGGTCGTTACTGTAGTAGGCGGATCGAAAAGTCGAATTTGTTTCTAACTTAGGCCAAATTAAAGAAAGTTGTTTGGTTCCGGTTACCCTACCCCACCTAGTTTTTCACGCCGACCCTAAACATTTTTACGTGTTCGAGAGAAAATAATAATAAAATCGCGAAAATCGTGAAGTCTCGCAAGAAATAATGTGTGCGGAAAACTAACATCAACTTAAACATATAATATGAAACTATTCTTCCAATCTGTAATGGCTGTACATCTGATAGAAAGAAATAAACACTGATAGATAGAAAGAAATAAACAACACAGAGACCATTTGGAAAACAATGGAAAACCTGAACTAGACACACACACATGAAAAAATATAAAATAAAATAAAAAATCTACCTACCCCACATATTCTAAAATTGAATGTAATCGGAACCACACAATTTTTTTTACGCCTTACCGTTCCAATGAACCCTGTTTGGCCGTTTGAATTTCTCGCTTGTATGTTGTACATTTCATTTTGCCTTTTCACAACGTTCTATGACGTATCGACGGTATTCCTACTGCATAAAACAATTGCAATGTGAAACTGTCGAGCAAGACCTTGCCTATACCAGAGTTGTATCGAAAACTTCACGCCATCTCAGACCACTAAATAGATTGTGCTGTTATAGGCTGAAATGAATTCGTTCCTCTCTGGAATGTAATTTTTCAAAAGTAACCAAAGATACCCTGGCAAGAAAATCTACAAAGAAATACAAGTGAATTGTCATAATTTTTCCTTTTTTGCATGTAAAAAATAGTTAGGGTTGGCGGCTTGAGCTAAGGTAGGTCGGGTTATATCGGAAACGCGCTGTTTTTTTTTATTGGCCATAGCATGAGTAATGAAACTGTCAGTTGCAACCAGTGTAATAGCGAAACACACTGGAAATATAATCACTGTGTCTCACTGCAAATGTCAAACCTTCAACATGAGTGTAAAAGGAAACTTTTATTATGTTATCTTCTGATGAAAACCATGTAATAGGGTTGATATTATAATTATATTGGATGAACCAGAGCGCACTTTATGTGGTAACCAAGACACTGTATGTCTGGTTATACACCGACATTAAAGGAATGCTGACAGTTATTTATATTGCAAAGAAATCTTTTAAAGGATTTAGAGGCCTATCAACCACTTAACATTTTTTGTCAGTAAATGAACACCATGTTCCTTTACCTTTCCTGTAATCAGAGACAACTATAAATTTACCACTTCAGGTGATGACACATTTAATTAGACAGATAGACATCAACTCACAGATTACGTGTTCCAACATTTGACCAGGTAATGTTTGTGATGTCTCTCTTGGATCGTGTTTTTAAAGGTCCTATGCACTTTATATAACAAGCCTTTATACTACCGTAACCGAATCTCCATGGTTACGAACATTCAAGCCACTTTTGAACGACTGCAAGTGGTTTTACAGTGACTATAAGTGCTGGCTGTCGATGCGATGAATAATGCTTACCCAAGGCACAAAAATATCGGTTCTATGTGCCCGGCTGTTTTGTTCGAGTTGATATTTAGTTTTGACAGAAAACAAGCACGATCCAGTCTTGTTTCCTTTTGAAAACTTCTTTTTTAGCAACTTTTCTAATTAACAAAATATATGGCTCATGGCCCAATCGTTATTTGCTAGCCCCTATTGAATTTCAGTCTTAGAAACGTGCTTCGGTACGTTTGGATGGCTTTACCTATGTCGTTTGCCTGTGTGCATTCGTGTGTGTCTATATATCTCAAAACCTGAATGCTCAAATGAAATGAAATGAAATAGGTAAAATTCAACACACATTAATGAGTCATTTGCATAATTAATTGTTTTTATAGTTATTTATACGTCATCAATTCTATTGTTCTATTATGAACAGAATATATTTAAGATATGACACATATGTCCTATAGATATGATAGCTGTGACTTACATAGTAAACGATTAATGTTGATGTATATGTAATTATATTATAAAATTGACCCTTTAATTTTAAGAGCACTCCTTCGCAATTTTCAATGCACTTATCATGATTTCTTGTACAGGCATGGGCACAAGAAACAAAATACTCTCTTTCCTCACGGGAGACATCAATTTACATCTGTATCACATTTAAAAAAAAAAAAACCCACATACACAGGTGGCCAAAATTTGCCTTAAAAATGGATCAAGTTCCTACAAACATTGATATTGTTCATAGCAATTTTACCATGTACAGATTCATAGTCCAGGTATTAGATATCTGAAGCATTTATATATGAACAAGTGTTCCTACAAGAATGATGTACTTACGGTGATATCAGTCTCTATAGTATATTACGAAACCATCAGATTAGTATATAATGTAAATGGCAATGGATTAAACGGAAGGAACCAACTTATATCTGAGATTGATGTGATTACTTGTGCTGAAAACTAAAAATGAGCATGAAGACGTGAGATGTCTCGAATTTTTGTCCCGGAATTGATGCTGGAAAAGGGTATAAATCAACGACTTGAAGCATGAATGCATGCATATAGCGCCCTCTTTTGACAGCCTGAAGAAAATCTGTTGTGATTAAAGGGGAAAGCTTTATTAGATAGGCAATTGGACAATGGCACCAACTGTGTATGGTGTTAATTATATATCCCACCTTTACATAATTATTCGACGTTCCTTGACGGTCACATTGTTTAGTTGGCAGGAGTACAAAGAAACAGTTAATACATGGACAATACAGTGTAAATTCTCAAACTAGTAATTAACACTTTTGTTTTAGTGCACAGTAATTATTTCAGTCTGCTGATGAAGTCCGACTTGATGACAGCTGTCGCATTTTACTCTTGAAAGAGAGCAGTCTCAACGTGACGGTGCTATAGGTAGTTTAAACAATGACTTTATGTTGTCCAGTCTCAAAGACGTTAACCAAATTAATTCACATTTGTAGGAACCAAATGCAAAATTATGCGAGCCTCACAATATTCGACACGTAAATAAATAGCCATGTGTAGCGCATATATAGGAAATGTACGCGGTTTTTATCGTGTAGGAATACATAAATTGAATAGTAAATCCTTATTTTTATGTCAAAATCATACTTGTTAAAAAATGATACGAACGAAAAATCAAGCAGGATATGTAAAGAAACTTTCTGTTAGTCAGTATAGCGAAATTCAAAAAGCAGTTACCCTGCTATAAAATGGAATCGTCCAAATAACGCACTGCTTGCTTACTATAGTTTGTGATTTCAGCCCCCCCCCCCCCCCCCCCCCCCCCACACACACACCATTTTATCAAAGGTTAGCAGACCATACTGAAATTCGAGTAGACTCGCTCTGGGATCTGCTTGTAAATATATACTCGAAAAGTGCAAATAATCACGTCGCTCCCCCGCAGGTTATTACGGTTTTCGTGGCATATATGCAAATTTCACTTTCAGTATATACCTACAAACTGAACCCCTCGCGAGGCTCATCAAACCTCAAAATATTGTTCTTATCGTCGTCACCATGTCATGGGGATTCCTTATGAAATTCTTATTATTTCTTATCCCTAAAGGTATGAGTGTTGGTATTTGCAAAGCATTTAATATATCCTGTACGTTGATAATGGATTGAGTTTATTTGTGTGTTTACATCTTTACCCGGTCAATAAAATTAACTGCATACTATATAACCCATAAAGGTTGTATTTAGGGGAAAGCCATTTGATTTCGGGGGGGGGGGGGGCTGGAGGATTTGGACCCAGCAACAATTTTTTTTCGAAAATCCCCCAGGCCTCCCTCCCCAGAAATCAAGTTCTTTACTCCTTCCTACAATACAAAATGATGTCTGGAAATTGCAGCCAGAATTGTGCCGTACACTCGAATGTTGATGCGTTGCTGTGAGCTATCTTTTGAATTCATCAGAATGACTCAAGTCTATGATCCGTAAGGACATTCCAATCAGCTCAGCGCTAAACCAGTCATTACATAGCTGATATTTTGATAGCAATAAAACTTTCATTTCCTGCACTCAACCGATCTGAGCCGACGATTAGTTCATAAGTCTGGTGATTAGAGGGGGGTATCATGACCCAGTTACTCATCGTGGTGTGAAGAATACCGAGGTGTTTTGAATTAGTTCTAAACCATATAACATAATTTGGCGTCGTTGTTTCGATAAGTTACGGCAATTGACAGGACACTTAGTTACTTTGAAATTGGTTTTGACGTAATCACCAAAGTTACGAGTGCAATATTCTAACTTGAAACATTTCATGTAAACACGGAATATTGAGTGTGTATCTTTATTACCTGCTTTGCCGACATCTTTGCTGACAATTATCATTTTTCATTATCAAATGACTTACAAAACCCACCTGAAATTGGGTATTTATATAGGTTTCATCCAAAACCTATTAGTATTTGAAGAAAGCTTAGCAACTGTTTGTACAAACATTGCACAACAGGACAGGAGTGTTATCAGATTCAGTGACAACATTATTTCAAAGCAAAAGGGTGTATTATTACCAACTAATTTGTTTCTGTGTGAGGAGCACTTTATCTATGCATATTGCCAAGTGAGTGTCCCTCTTCAGTTCACAAGTACTGTAAGTAAAATGAACGTTTCTTTCACAGAGCAGTCACATACGCTACTTCTAGTTATATTCGAATGAAGAACAGTTTTAGCCATGTACGAATAGCTTCATCTAGGCCTTGTCTCGTATCATATACAAAGGGGTTATAATCTAAGACCAAAGGCCATTATAGTTCTTACTTGAGATAAATACCACAGTTGCTTCTATTTCTTTCAATTACTCACTTTACCCACGTACATAAACAATTTTTTCAAAAACTTGGATTAATATCATGCGTGTAATAACATTTTAGTCTAAGAGTAGATTTTATTGACAATCCCCGGATCGAAATGCTATTTGGTATCTCCATACACTTCGTTATGATATTTCTTGCTTCACAAGGAGAAAATATTCTCGGGGTTCGAGAATCGCTTTTACATGTATTTTGCAGCAAACGGCGAAACCTTTCACACTGGCATAAAACGTTTCACGATACTCTAGGATCATCCCCCATTCCGTCTATAGAAATTGTCAATATTTTTTTTCCAAATGGTAGATGTTACTTAACACGGCTGGTGCATAGCGTAACCAACAGCAAGACCGCAACTACAAATAAGCGATCAAACTGACACAATTGTGTAGCGGGAATTTCATGGAATAGCTTGGAATTGACCTCAGAAGAATGGTTTCATACGGATCCAAAGAAAATGTAAAGTTCTGTTGAATTTTAATTCTACTACCGTATAAAACTAAAATAGCGAAATGGTGATGGCTAGTCAGTCATGTGTGTAGGGTTCACAAAACAGCACTTCTAGTACGTGTGTGTTTGTATGCAACTGTACAGTTGCCTATACATTCCATTGAATACAAAAG
>NC_135566.1:14592500-14617500 GCF_964340395.1 Glandiceps talaboti | reverse complement strand
TTGGCAAGTAGTTTTTGTCAGGCAAACAATACTGTTAACACTTCTGTTTGTTCTTTTTTTCCATTCAGTGTGAGTTTTATTTCATTTCAAATGTAAAAAAATTGGGACTTCATATAATATAACATCCTGTATTGCCTTTGGCTATCGGCACATAGCAAAGAAAGTAATACATAACAAATACCGCTATTAAATTCAAACAAATGAAAAGCAGGCAGAAAAAACAACAAGGAAACATAAATGGTACAAATGTTTAGATTAAGAGATAAAAGGGAATAACACATATACATTTTTAAAAAAAAATATTGAAATTTCTGTCTGAAGGACGATATGATCACTTATTTCAACGAAAGATGTATGCGGAATATATTTATAACAAAAAATGTTGATTGTAATCATTGTGTAAAATTGAAAACGGTGAATCGCTTTAGTTAAAAAAAAATTCGAAAAAGACAAAAATATCCATAAACATCTCATTTCTGATGCGAGTTTAAAAAAGTGCCGAAATAATTATACTAATTTCTGAGAAGTGTTTGTGAATGAGTGTTAAAAAAATGTAAAAAGCAGTCAAGGTCTGATGCATGACTCTAATTTTCTAATTAGGTTATTGACCTACAGTGTGTCATCTTCTTTTTTTTAACACCTTTTGAATTGGCTTAACGCAGTTACATCATAGGCAACACTTAATGACCTGTGTTTCTTTATACTAAAACATGTATGAAAAATAACACAATAACTATAATCAAGTGTCACCAGCTGTGCAATATCTATTATAAGTTGAAGTGTATGTTCTGAGAGGTATGTGACTGCACACCCAGGATTAGGAGTCAACTAAAGTTCACTTTTTATTTACCCGTATTAATGTTTGATTCTGTCTCCTATTTCTAAATAAAATGAAATGCCAGGAAATATTTGCCAAATATTTGCTTGCTGAAAATCGTTATGTTTCTAGTAGATGTAAATTTTCACCATTTTTTTGTTTGTTTGTAAATTTGTTACATATTACAAAATACACAAAATTTTTATTGGAAACAGTTCAGTCCTTCTCAATTGCAATAGTCATTGATAGTAGTGTGTACATTGAGACTGTGTGTAAACAGTAGAAATAGAACTGTCCGTGTGTAATGAATGAAAAAAAAATATTAGAGAAAAATATGATAATACCAGCGGCTTCAGTATCAAGGAAAAATCCGTGAAAGTAAGGGCAGTTTTGAACGTTTTGACTCATACTTTAACCACAGCAGAACTAGTGACATAGACATGTGTTGTCATGACGTAGGATGACCAGAATATACATTCCATATTTTTTGTTCAACTTGGCTTGTGCATGATAATCTGTTGTGTATCAATTCTCTTTTTGATTAAGGTAGAATGCACCTTGGGATAAATTTCACTGAAAATCAAATTTCCTAAAATCTCTTGAAACTTTGCAATATGTAAGCTTGCTTCTGGTCTTTTTTAAAGAATGAAAGAAATTTTTGGGGTAATTGTCTTGTTTTCAAGGAAGTTTACAATCTTTTATTTTCCACATAGAATATTTGGCAGCCATATTGGATTCTAAAATGTCTTAATTCTGTAACATTTTGACCTCTGTTTCAAAAATTTGTATGGTGACACCAGACTTTTTTTCTTGATTTTAACTGAGAATAGGTTGGAGTTTTCGTGAACAAAGTACCAGTAAAAGTTTTGAAGAGTTTATTTCCAAGGAACTTTAAATATTTACTTTCAGACTTTGTTATAAAGTGGCACAAGGTGAATTTTTTAAGCTTTGCACTCTCGCAAAAATACTTAAGGATCTCATTTAAATTTTAGTATAATGTTTCAATTGCTTCTGGCATTGATAGAACAGTTGATTGTATAGTAGGGTATTGTTATGAATATAATAAATTATCAAGTAATGATGATCATTCAAGTGGGTGGAGGGTCTATGAATATACACAAAAATATTGGGATAAACTTGTGTAATAATAACAGAACCTCATGCCATTTCATTGAGTTACAATTACAACTGCCGACATCAGACCATGGCCGAACAGAACCTGTTACAAACAGGGAAAGTAAACAACTGGGTTAGATTTATAACACTTGACACAGCATGTTTGAAGTACATAGACTTATATTACATCTCATCCATCATTTGATAAGAACAGTTTTATGGCCACTTTACACAATAGTTCAACTTCACAAACAAGTTTCCTGTTCCCCTGGCATTTCATGTACACATGAGGAGGCCATAAAACTGTTCTTATCAAACTGTGGTGTGTGTAATACAAGTCTCTGTATTTCCAACATTCTGAGCCAAGTGTTTTTAGTTTAATTCAGGTGTTTACTTTCCCTGTTTTTAACAGGTTCTCATCTCCATGGTCTGATGTCGACAGTTGTACGCTCCAGTGTATGCTACCTGTTTAACTGTCGGCCATATCTCTCTTAATAAACCTTACCCTAGGTTTTAACACCCAAGACTTACTCAGATCCAACTTTTAACACATGCATAGTTTATTCCTTTGTTTCTCTTCAACTAGCAATAACTTTTGTAGATGTATTTAAAAATAGATTTACCGCTACCTTAGATTAACAGTGAAAGTTGTCTCTCGCCGCATCTGGTTCATAAGACCATTGACTTTCAATCATATATCGTTGACTTTCAATCATACATTTGGGTACACTTTATTGGATCTCTAGCTGCTGTTTGCACTCCCTGTAGGAAGTGTTGTGTTTGTGCCAACTCATTTGTACACTCATTTGATCTGTTCACTTCTGCATAGCTAATTACACACATAGCCTCTCATGTGTAGTTTAGTCAAGTAAGTGTGTAGCTTTTTCCCCAGAGAGTTAATGAAGTTGACTGACTATGCATATCAGTAGTTGTCATCGATGTGACTTTTTTTTTTACATGGTCACTAAAAACCAAATGTCAGGAGTTCATTGCTGAGGAATGGATATACTGCCCTCTAGTGTTCAGTGCAGGCATATTATTGAGTGGCGTGACCAATTTCCCCTCTTTAAATGTGAACTCATGAATATGGTGAAAACAGTGGAGGCATAGTAACTGAAACCAGATTAACACCAAACATTTGGCTGATAAAACTGAACAACCTGTAAAGTTTTAACTTGGTAATAACAGTTCGCTAATTTTGTTCCAGACTTCAGGGCTAATACTGGTTTGGCAACTTGGGTATGTAGCTTTTTGCGAACATTAAAAAAATACCCCTTGTTCATGTTACTGGTCAGTTTTATGCTATGTGTTGGGTCTATGTCCTAAGCCACTCTATAGACAATAGGCGCTTGACAACTGACACCAAAGGGTACATAAAAAAAGTCTCACTACAGCTGCCTGATTGATTTATAGTATGTCACCTTCTTAATTAACTATTGTTTACTTGTATTGTTGTGTTAATTAGGAAGACAAACACTATGTGGTAGAAGTACACCAGCTGACAAATAAATGATGTGTCACTCACTCACTCACAAAATGTATCAATACTGGCAATTCCACAGTTAGGGTACTTGATCACAGCTGGGTCACTCACAAGTGTTGACATGGATGTAAGGAAACTTACAAGTTGTTTGTTGTTGGCTTTTAATCATTTTAAAAAGAGGAAATGTTGGGATGTGAAGTTGTTTATTTTGTGGTATTGTGTGGTCTTAATTCTGGTCTCAGTAACTGTACTTCAGTTTTGAAGTCAATAATTCAGCTAAGCTCTATTCTCACAAACCAGAGCTGTTATTTCTTTGGTGACACTGCAAAATAACAACCTCTGGTGTGTCTTGGATGGTGGTGTAAAAGAGGCTGTGGTTTACGACGATGGCTAATCCTCATGAATTGTAAGTGGAATTTTTTCAAAAATGGAGAAATTTTTGTTTTTGTTGGTTTCAAATTAATCTAAAGGAGAAAATATTGGGAAATTTTGTTACCTACCTAGTGTACTGTGAGTTCCGTCATGTTGGTTATTTTACTGTTCAGGTAACAAAGCAATTAATTCAGCTAAATGCGTCACTTGTAAGAGTGGAATTTTTCCAAAATTAGATATTTTGTATGTTTTTCAAGGGAGGACATTTTGGGATGTGATGTTGTTTTTGATTTTTTTTTAAGTGTGGTGTCCAGTATATTTTCTGTACAATGAATTTTTTTAATCTTGTATTTTTTGTACAGAATTGTTTCGGTACATTTGTGTAGAAATGTTTGTTGTTTTGTCTGAATAGAATGGATGGGGGTGGGGGTGACTTTCAGATAATCCAATTATAAAAATGCTGTGTAGAAAAAGAATTAAAATGTAAATGTTCAAATTTATTAGATGGGTGGTTTTTCTTCATTGAGAAATGAAATTGAAAAAAAAAATTGACTTTTTGAACAATGAACGAAAACCGAGATTAATCATGCAGTCAGTATGATCGATCTATTTCATGACAAACAAGGGTGGTCTGGCCAGCAGAAATGTTTTCCAATGCAAGATGGTACAACAGTTGAATTTATTTTCGTGAGAACAATATCTGAAGCTAGCCATGCATTGAAATAAAAGTTAGTCATGCAGTGAAATAATCTAAATGTGAAAAGACATCTACATCTGTGGTAAACATTCACATCGAGAACCTTGATTCAGTTGAGTAACCAAAGACAGTGGAGAAACAGGATGTCGGTTAGCAAATAACAATAAATCTATAGAAATATCAGTACCAGGCATCATCAGCTTTCCAACAACAAAAACTAACTTGTTTGTTAAATCTGTGAGAGAGTTGACCGCACCCAGATGAGAGAGATTGGACAGGTAGTGACAAATAATGAGTTATTTCATTTCATTAAAATTTTTTATTTTGATGGTTTGTTGTGAACAGTTTAACAACCCTCACTTGGGGGAGGGGTAGAGGGGAGGGGTGGGTACAATGCATATTAGGACTGTGGTAGGGGTCAGTGGATGTTTGCCCAGGTAGCATGGTTGGTAGTGCAATCTGTCTAGTAATTGGAGGTTCAAGGATCGAGTCCCACCTCTGGCAAACTTGTTTCCTTCTCTCTGCTTACTAAATTTGGTGAAGAGGAAACCTGGGCCAGCAATTGGTGTAACGGCCGGCCTCTGTAGTGTTGTAGTCGGTGGTGTGTGGTGGACTTCCCGAATAGAAGGAAGGATAAATGTGTGTTGGGGTCGGTGGATGTTGGCCTACCTTGGTATGGTAGGTCATTTGTAGTACCTCCATCTGGTAACGAGAGTCCCAGGATTCGAGGTCAGACATCAGATTGAAGCCATTTCACCCTTTTTGGTTGACAGAAATTACGTAATTAAACGGGGGAAGATCTGTCTTATTCAATTATTTTTCCTACAACTGACAAAATGGCTGTAGTAACACTAACAGAGCAATCAAACACATTTGTTGGCTTTTTTAGAGACTGTAAATGTCAAGTGAGAAATCATGAAATGTATACATAATTATGATAGCAGAATTTTATATCAGCTAAAACAATCAGGATGTTGTAATCAGCTATCAAGAATGGTGCATGATGGGAAATGTGGTATCATTTCATTGATGAACAGAAATCAATCACAGTTATGATAAATTGTGTTGTGTACTTAGTAACCTCAAATGATCTATTCCTGGTTACTAAGTAAGACCCTTACACAGTAATGCTATCCTTCGAGTCACCCTAGATTTGGTATTACTACAACTACAAATATTCTAGTCTTGGTTACCCAGACCCCTGCTACAGGAGGGCTATCCCTCTAATCACCTGGATTATAGGTGATGTAGTATGGCATGGTGTGGTGTGGTGTGGTGTGGTGTGGTGTGATGTGGTGTGGTGTGGGGTGGGGTGGTGTGGTGTGATGTGGAGTGGTGTGATGTGGTATGGTGTGGTATGGTGTCATATCTTATGGTATAGTACAGTACAGTACAGTACAGTACAGTACAGTATAATATAGTATACAGCTTTAACATATACAACGTTTATTATTGGTATTTTAACATTTTTCAGTTAATATAACATTGATTGCCTGTTCAAAACAATAATACTCCAGTTACAACTAACTGGTGTAGGTTTAATACAGTATATTGTATGTCAAACTCAGGAGGGGTTAATTTGGTGTGACTGGGTAAACAAAGTAAAAATTCCTCTGAAATATTTAGTCACAACTCTTTTACAACTTATGTATCAAAAGTTTGATTAAAAGTGTTCATGTTAACAGAAAGATCTCGACTCAAAGTTGATAATATTGAAAGTTTAGTCACCATTTTCGTTGAGAATTATTCATGATATAGTTAAAGAAATATAAAATATTGCTATTTTATGCAAATTATCTATGAAATATTGTCTTATTTCACTCTATTTATGCAAATTATCTATTTTATATGATGAAATATTGTCTTAACGCTCTATGCAAATAATATATTTTCTATGATAGTCTTGTTTATGCAAATCTATTTTCTATGTTTTATGCAAATAAATCTTTTGATGAAATAGTCTTGCTGAACTCTGTTTTATACAAATAAATCTATTTTCTATGATGAAATTTGTCTTCAAACATATAACTATAAAAATAATAAATATACTATAAAACTATACTACCTGTAAAAGTAATTTTATTCAAATCTCTTTTCTATGATGGTATTGTCTTGTGTAACTTTCTGTTTCATGCAAATCAATCTATTTTCTATTCTGGTATTTAGTTTAATAAAATGACAGAAATGTAAAGAGATACTCAGAAACCAGCGTACCTGAGTACACATTGTCGATGTCACTTGACTCAACCACGCTGTTATGTTTGTATCAAACCATCAAATGTACACATTTGAAGCAACAAACAAGCTGTTCCTGCAGTGACAATTAAAATACACACATTTGCATATTTGCAAATTATTTTTATATAAATGAGCGCTAAATTTACTGAATGATTTGTGGTGTGACACGCAATTAGCAGCCGTTACCTTCGACCAGTTTGTCCTAGTTTTGAATAAAAAGCGGCAACTATATATGCTATAGTCACGGTTGTCGTTCATTTACAACCATTGTTATCCTTCTGAACTGTGTATGGACTGTGAATGTCAGTGTTTGTTTGGGGGGTTCATTGTGGTAGATCAAATACTAGTGACATGTGACAACTCAGACTTTGATTCGCATTCTGACGAGTCTTTGTAGCTCTCCGTTAATTGTACGTAATGAATGACAAGTCTGCAATCTATATGTTTGCAGACGTCTATACTTTTGTAAAGTGTATGTTATATTGGGTGACAGCTGTGCCGTCAGCATGCATGCTATTTACTCGCTGGTCTGTTGTGTAAATCTAACAACCTGACAAGTCAGATTACTAGGTCTGTGTGAATGTGTCAGTACGCATTGAGAGCTTTTTGCACAGCACCAGCAACAGACACCAGAGATGTGTCAAAAAGATTTACATATATTTTTATTCAGATTACTCTGGAGATACCTTTAGAATTCAAGTTGATTTCACATGCTATTGACTCTAATTATAACGTGTGTGTGTGTGTGTATGTATTTATGTATACATGTATGTATGTATGTATGTATGTATGTATGTATGTATGTATGTATGTATGTATGTATGTATTTGTATATATGTACGTATATAGGTACATAATGTACATTTCTGTCTATGTTTTATACGTATGTATGTATGTATGTATGTATGTATGTATGTATGTATGTATGTATGTATGTATGTGTGTATGTATGTATGTATGTGTGTATGTATGTATGTATGTATGTATGTATGTATGCATGTATGTATGTATGTATGTATGTATATATGTATGTATGTATGTATGTATGTATGTATGTATGTATGTATGTATGGTTTGTAGGTATGTAGGTTTGTAGGTTATGTATCACTATTTAATGAAAGAAATATGGGTGTGTGTGTGTGTGTGTGTGTGTGTGTGTGTGTGTGTGTGTGTGTGTGTTTCTCTCCCTGTGAGTCTGCCTATGTGTGGACATACCTAAATGTGTAGAAAGATAGGTAGGCAAAACATTTACAGACATTCACATTGAACAAAGTGTAAATGTGCACTGTTTGCTAGTTAATGCGTCGGTGTGTCGTGTATGTCAAGACAGAGACAAGTTGTCGATGCATTAACTGATATTCCCCCGATGAATACCCCGCCATGTGTATTAGACAACACCTTGGTCTTACCATCTGTGTCAAGTTTAATCATCATGAACACCGTTTTGTGTGAAGCCGTTGTGCTCCAATTCACTTGTCATATCTTTTGACTTGTACACAATTGCAACAATTGTTGTACACCAAGGGTTACATAGCATCAAACGTATTTCCTATCTCTATGCAGTGTTTAAATTGCTTTCAATGCAATCTAAATATGTTCTTAATGGAAATCAAATTTTTAGTATTTCCTTTGTCAAGTGAGCCATAAAAATCTCTTTGTTGACCATAGAATAAACATTTACAAAAGGGGAGAGTAAATTAAATGGATGTCTTCTGTGTCATTCAAACCCATTTTTTGCTTGGATAGACAGAAAATCTAGATTTTCATTTACAAATTACCGCCGACGTATTCTTATGATGGATGGGGTCCTTTAGGATTGATTTTAATAAAAGTAAAATCTTTGAATCCTTCAGAAAAAAAATTCCTGTAAAAATTTAATGCCGGGTGCTTTGAAAATATAGAATTCTTCTTTTTTTTTTGTTCACAGCTAATATTTTACTGACTGTGAAGGCCCAGATTGATTAAGGTTAAAAGTTACGTGAGAAAGTCTTATAAAGCTGCCAAGAATGTTGGTTTCCGAACAAAAAAATAACCCTATTAAATGTGAATGACTTCTTTGATAAGATAACACTAATGCTAGAATGTGTGATTGAATGATGCACCTTTTTTAGAAAAAAGTGAATAATTTTGTGATAGAATTTTTTTTCAAAATTGTGATGACCTGTTTGTTTGTATGTATGTATGTGATTTTCAAACCTTGTTGTCTTGCATTTTATGCATAGATCAGATGTATAAGAAGCAATCCAATATGAACCCATGTTTGCCCTCTCTCATATCATCAGAAAAATACCAACGATACCATAAAAAAAAAGATGGTGGGACCTTGTCACTTTGTGTTACTGTATTGTCCATAAAACACATGCCTATCAGTCTTGTACCATACTGATATGTCACTCTCTTTTCACTTTGGAATCACTCAACCATGTGGTCAAAATATTAATAATAGTGACAATGACAAACATCTTGTGTCCGTGTTTATGTCATAACCGTGCAGGGCTAAAAAAAAAAAAAAATTGCAAATTTACACATCTTGCTATTGTCTATCACTATGTTTGTGTTTTATACACATGCAGGGCAGTCACACAAACTTTTTATATATTTACATGAATATTTTTACATGAAACCTTGATTAAATTATTCTAGTGTAATTTTAATGTCAATTCGTGCCTTCTATATCATTATGATGGTTTTCTATCATTGTTAGAACCGTTGATTGTATAATACGGATTTCCTTAATGTGTTTTATATGTATAATAAATTACCTCATCGGATCATTTATAAGGTACCGGTATATCTTGAAACCAGGTTTGAGTTCAGTCAGTTACAAGTGATGATTAAGTAACTTAAGTAGAACTAGTCTGTAAGGTACACCGCCGTATGGGGCGCCCTCTCACATTGGTCAACCCCTGTCACTGATGGGGGAGGAACGACACGACGTACCGTTCAGTGTTACGTAGAACACGGTAAAGTAACTTCTGTATGTGCAGTAGGAATTATGTCTAGAAACATAATACACTCAGCTTATGCCCCTTTAACATATCTTGTTGGTGACATTTTGTGTCCTACCAGGTCCCCACTGTTACAGTTGGGCTGACGAGGGCATAATCGTTGCTCAAATCTTACCCAAGGCCTTGAGCCATTCAGACACGTACTGTAGTGGCAAGGCTTGAATTTGCAACCCTCAGATTCCAAACTCTCTGCTGTAACCATCGTGACAGTAGAGTAAAATGTAAAGTTGTCATTGAAGAGTCTCCATATACTACCAAACCAGAGAGACTATAGAGTTTCAATTAGGCCACATGGTGTTTATTATATCTCACCCAATGAATTAACTCATAAAATTGAGGTACTTATCATGCTGATAGCGTACGTGCACATGCAATGTTTTATATATATCTCACTATGAAAACAAATAAACAGTTTTTTTTTTAATTTTAATTGTTTGATTCAAAAGTGATGTTGATTTGTGTTCACAGCGAGGTAAAATGTATCATTTTCTTACGCGCTAACAGCTACTGTATTTTGTTTTATGTAAATTGAAACAAAAACCCTATGTTAGGCATAAAAAAAATCGTACTTCCTAATAAAAAAATGTATAGTCACTTTGGTTTGGTAGTACCAAAGTACATAACATTGAAAGTCTATAGTCACTCTGGTTTGGTAGTATCGAAGTACATCATGGCACGAAAATCTATAGTCACTCTGGTATAGTAGTATCACAGTACATGGCATTGAAAATCTATATATAGTCACTTTTGTTTGGTAGTATCAAAGTACATGGCATTGAAAATCTATAGTCACTCTGGTTTGGTAGTATCAAAGTACATAACATTTGAAAGTCTATAGTCACTCTGGTTTGGTAGTATCAAAGTACATAACATTGAAAGTCTATAGTCACTCTGGTTTGGTAGTATCAAAGTACATAACATTGAAAGTCTATAGTCACTCTGGTTTGGTAGTATCAAAGTACATAACATTGAAAGTCTATAGTCACTCTGGTTTGGTAGTATCAAAGTACATGGCATTGAAAATCTATAGTCACTCTGGTTTGGTAGTATCAAAGTACATCATGGCACTGAAAATCTATAGTCACTCTGGTATAGTAGTATCACACAGTACATGGCATTGAAAATCTATATATAGTCACTTTTGTTTGGTAGTATCAAAGTACATGACATTGGAAATCTACACCTACCATGTTATTTATTTTAGTGTTTTTTTATTTTAGTTGATGTTCAAATGATTGATCACCCATTTTTTTTTTTGTGTTTTTAACATAAACAATGCTGGTACATATGTTTTAAAAATAAACCGAAAACAAAAGGTGAAAATCAACAGGTTTGTCATTGATGAGTGGCTATGTTAGCTGGTACATGGTTCATGTTAGCTGGTTCACATTACCCCCAGTTTTGCACTGTGTAACCTCGTATTTAGTGTAAATGTGAAATGATAAACATCCACAGAAATATCTTAAATAAATAAAATACAAAACAACATGTAAGAACTGTACATTTATATCTAAGGAAAAATACTATACACATGGGCATTTTCGCTAATTTATGCCTGAAAACAAACATGCAAAATACATAAGTGACTAGAATGCTTTCTTGTACATGAACACAATGTACCAGTCTGGTAAGTAGTCCAAAGTAGGCTTTTAGAACTAGGTCTCGTGGCAAAAATATCTATGTTTACTGTAGTCCAGCTCATATTGCATGTACAAACAAAGCTTACTTTAAGAAGTCCTCACAAAAAGACCGTAATTTCATTTTAATGTGTTCATGCTTCTGCTAATTGGTGAATATTTTTAACTGTATATACTAGTAGTTGGTGGTCTAAAAATTGTGCAGTTCTGGGAGTGTTCAAAACTGAATCTTGAAAACGGAAGAAAGATATTTGTATAATATTTATGCTTATAGTATGAACTAGTTTTGTGGTAGCTATAACTAATACATTTACATTGGTTGAAGCATAGTCCAGAGACTCAAGTTTTGCCTTCCATCAAGGATTCCATAGAAATTAGAACAGATTTATTTTTATTTATTTTATTTATTTATTTATTTATTTATTTATTTATTTATTTATTTATTTATTTATTTATTTGGGAAACCTCTGGGAACCAATCCCATTTAGAGGCGCCAAATATGGATAGAGATCCTAGTCAACACAGTGTGTATCCGATTGAAAATTTGGCTGTTGCATTTGAGAACACCCAAGAATTTCATTTTAAAGTATTTCTGGTTGAAGATTTGGCTATCGCACATGATAAAACCCAACATCGTTCACTTGAAAATGTTCCTATTTGAATTTGTGGCTATTTCATTTGATAATAATATCCAACACTTTCCATTTTAAAATGTTCCTCATTGAAGTATTGTCTATTTCGTTTCATCATAAAACCTAACATCTCTCATGTGAAAGTGTGCCTGATTCAAGATTTTGGCTATTTCATTTGATAAAATCTAATATCTTTCCTTTCAAAGTGTTTGCGTTGCACTCATATTATTTCATATATATTGTAAAGGACATGTGCCAACTTGAGACGCGGTTATTGTCTACGCACTTACAGGAAACTCATCTTGGATCATATTAATGTTGATATCTGCCCTGAAAAGATGTATAAAATATCCATACATGATATTACATTGATATGGTTACGTACAGGCCTTTTTCTGTGATCATGATGTTGATGGCAGTTTTTGTGGGTGCACCCAAAACTTAATGTCGTTTATTTAGTTTGATGTACAAATGCTACACATCTCACCGTTTCTGGTGATGAGTATAAACAAATTTCAGTAAAGAATTAACACATGTAATCAAACAAAAATGTCCAAATCTGACCCATACCCCTGTAAATTTTGAATGAAATAAACAATCCATACGCAGGTTCTCTTCCTCCAACATGTTTTGAACAAATCACTTATCCTTCTTCAGTGTCTAACTGGATCTGACAGAATGATCCAAATTTTGCTGGAGGTGTTGAGTAACCAGAGATGTGAAAAAGGTTATCTTCAATATATGTAAATTCAGATGTGTGACAGTAATTCGGGTGTTAAAGTAAGCAATGTATCAAATTAATTTCAATTTGTGGTCTCTTCTTAGATTTGGTTGTTTCCAGAAGCTGTCTGGTACTGTCCCATCAACTTGTAGTAAACTGGGTGATGGACTTCTTGTCCCTTTGGAAGTAGAAGCATTATCATCGATAGATCACAAAGAATAACAGTTTCAAGTCCCTGCCAATATGTTTCACATATTGTGAGTGTACAATATTTACTTGAGAGTACACATACACGCAGACATATTTTTTGAAACCTCATAAATAAAACTTTTATACGATATAAATTGCTATGCATCCATATGTCTCTTGTTTATTCAGTATGGTTGGCAAGTCAAAAGACTGTTACAATATTTTTTACAATTATATGAATTATGATTGAATGATATTTCAAATTTAATGATCACACTGGCAGAAAGTCACTGTTGTATACTTTTTTGTGTGTTTCAGTGTTTTGTTCTGTGCCATGTGTGTGAGTATAGTACCAAAGATTAGTGATAGACTGGTGTGTGTGTGTGAGGGGGGGGGGGGGGGGGCATGTGCCTGTGTCTTTCTGTCTGTCTGTCTGTCTGTCTGTCGTATGTATGTATGTATGTATGTATGTATGTATGTATG
Organism: Glandiceps talaboti; assembly: GCF_964340395.1. Taxonomy (NCBI): domain Eukaryota; kingdom Metazoa; phylum Hemichordata; class Enteropneusta; family Spengelidae; genus Glandiceps; species Glandiceps talaboti. The sequence goes on along the minus strand of NC_135566.1, from coordinate 14,604,107 downwards.
TATGTATGTGTGTGTGTGTGTGTATGTATGTATGTATGTATGTGTGTATATATGTGTGTGTGTATGTATGTATGTGTGCGTGTGTGTGTATGGACATACATATGTATGCATATGTATGTATGTGTGACGTGTGTGTATATATGTATGTATGTGTGTGTGTATGTATGTATGTGTGACATGTGTGTATGTATGTATGTATGTATGTATGTATGTATGTATGTATGTATGTGTGTATGAGGCAGAGAAACATGAAGAAGATTTTTTTTGTACAAATTTTTAATGACCGACCAACCCATAGTTGCTGTAAAGAAGTAATGAGAATCCCCCAAAAATAGGGTCAGACTCCGCCTTAAACAATTTACAAGTTCTATTCTAAATGTTTTTATCCCATGGTGACAGACTACTTTTCTAAAAATAGGGCACGAAAGTGAAAGTCGTGAAAACGGTTGCACTTAATTTCAGGAACTGATCCTTATATACAGATCCGAACTTTAGAATTATGCAGTAATTTATAAATGTGAGTTACCATCACATGAACGATATTCTCTAAGGAACCTTGATGGTGACGTCGAATGGTTGCATATCTTACACAAACTGTTTACCCATGGAACTCAGAATAACACCTTATGCTACAACCCTGTGAGGTATGCATTCATTATGATTTCGACACATAAGTGTGAAGTCAATCTCCTGAGACAGATCATTATAAATCCTAAAAAGGGGGGCCTCACAGTGTCAGTTTCATGTTCAATATAATTTAATAAGAACAGAAATATGATACCACGGGGAGTTTGAGTCACATCTATCGTCCTACACCACCATCATTAGCTTTCAAATCTGTCCCCCACATACTTGGCTGCTTTGTTGACATTTACACACCTGCAGATTCCAAGCCGGCCAATCTAATTCGCCCATCATGACACCATGCATAAACTTGAAGCATTTTTTTTGTATGGTTTATGTTAAAGGAGGACACCACTCCAGGAAATAAAGGGCAATTCCATAAACTTTGGGTTGTAGAGAGTCATTTAATAGTTTTACCTCACCTACATTACGTGTGATTTCAGAGGAACAGCAAGATGAAGTTGTCCCTCATTTAAGGATCTTGCTGTTGGTGACATTCCATCATGGGCGTCAGCAGAAATGTTTATGCAATGGGTGAACAATGAATATTCATGACCTCTTCCCAGAAGGTAATAGGCACTTAGGAGTCATAAATATTCATTGTTCGCCCATTGAATAAACATTTATGAGGCAACGTGGCCCACAGCAAAGTCCCCAAATGAGAGGCAACTTCGACTTGGTGTTTCTTTTGAAATTATGTGTATTGTAGGTGATGTAAAAGCATGAAATGAATCTTCAAAACCCACAAGTTAATAAAAATGCCTTTATTTCCTGGAGTGGTGTTCTTATTTAACTCCAACAGGGGTAATGACATTGTTATTCAACATCTAATTAAAAAACTTGAAGCATTTTTTTTGTAAATTGCGTATTACACACCAAGCGTAAACTTTACCTGAAGAGAGCAGAGCACGCTATCTTTTAAAGTTGAGCACTTTCCTTTAAAAAAAATTTATGATAGCTTTTACCCTTCTCGTGATAATCATACATCAAGCCACCCATTCTGTTATCTTCTTTTCAATACTCTAAAGTTACAAATGGTCTGTATTGAGTCCTAGTTAGTCACGTTATTTATCACTATAGTAGCTCATATTGATCAATTATCAATGTATTTCATGAAGCCTGAGATAAGATAAGCCATATGTCATTTGGTTTCTTCTGATAAACAATCTTGATTTTGATCAAACTAAAATGTATGGCCCATTATTATTAGGATTTTTCAATCAGAGATGGAACGTTAGGCCATGTCACTTGTCAAGAACTTTTATAGATCAGTTTGTTGATTTTTCTGCAAAGTGATAATAAAATGTCTATCTCCCTATTCTTTTATTCATGTTCCAAAGTTATCTTGCCATTTGCAATGCTTTATCTCCATAGTTTGGGTACGTCTTACGAGTAAACTTGTTCCGTGTTATTGGGTTGAACATGTCCATGTCCACTTCTGGTGACTATGGTGCAATAAATGTTATTAAAACCTGGTAAACCACACAGACATTATTTCAAGTTTAAATGACCAAATGTCTATTTGTAACACCCTGTCCAGATCGAAACAGCTCTTAAACAACAGTTTGCTATATTAAAAGTACATAACATCATTTCATGTTAATTCGGTAAAGTCTCTTCTTCATGCCCAGTGTTCCTTCTTCTTCTTACTCTTTCCTGTCCGGAAGGTCTAGGGCCATCCTCTTTAGGTGTTGGAGAAGAAGGATACAGTGGGTTTCATTTATAGTGAAACTCATACATCCATAGCCATGGATGTTCTGTCACACTCCTTTTCATCCAGTCCTAATAGTACCTTACAGATCATACACATAAATTAAACCACAAAAGACTCAAATTCACGTAATCTTTGAAATTTATACACGGTACTACAGAATGAGTTGTGCCTGTGTACACATTATTAGCATAAAACAGCATTAACAATATTTTATCTCAGATGTCTACTTTGTTGAAGGTGTTGCTTTGCAAGGAGAGCTGTAGGAAGTCTTAATTTCAAATATCATATGGTTAAACACTTCCCCAGGGTTTACGCTTGTTCAAGGATGGTACCGTATTACTTATCCTTGACCTGTGCTGTATTGTGACTGTTATGAATCACACCTTGAATATACCCCATCAGCAGATGCTTACTTGAAGCGATTATAAGTTATGTTAGGCCTTGATTGCTTATTCACAGTTCCAGCACTCAAACATTATGTTTGCATGCCGATGGGCAAATGATCTTGCACCTAATGTACAAAGGTTAAATCACGTTTTAACTGTTATTGTCCGATATGTCTCCCTTCTAGAATGAGACACTATCTTGAAATAACAGTTGCGTTTTAAACCACCTGTAATCAAAATAAAAGTCCTTTACATGTACAGTTTCGGTTCGAATTTTCTATGGTATATGCCAAATGCATCCGGAAATGCAACCCTTGGAGTGCAAATAGATAGAATTATGACAATCTTGGGATAAAGAACAATTCCCCTGATTCCGATAAACTTGATCAACACTTGGAGCTGTGCAAGAGCGAGTGATAAAAGCCTTATCTTGCAAGGAACCATTGCCCTCATGTGTAACTTCAGAGTTCTCTACCATTACATTAAATGAACACTTCCATGAACAAACTGAACTCGAGTCTGTCCAAACAAGCTTTCGATTTGGATTGACCCTTTTGGCGCCATTGAAGAGAAATATGATTTTGTAGTCTGGTATTATAGAAATTATATTTGATTGATTGGTTGATTTTATGTCAAATCAGTGACAAGCACTAGTCAATATTATCCATCTCTACACCTCAACCAGTTAACTTTCTCGGTGCGGCATCTCTTCTCTCATACACGATCGTCTCAAATTTCTACAGGTAATCATGAAAGCCCTTGGCGAGGGATCTTTCTTTTTGTAATGGTCCTCGAACTTTAAACCGTCTTCCCTTTTAATCTCTGTCACTCAAGTTCTCAACAGCTTATCAAATCCCCAGAACATACCTCATCAAACAGTATTCATGGTTTAACTAATAAATGTTCTCAGTATCCCCCTTTTTGCTTTGTGCCCGGTTAAACGCAGGTCATGCAGATGGTGAAATGTTGTTTTTGTGTTTATGTATGGCATATTGTTTTAAACCACCAAAAAAAACCCACATCGTTTCTTAATCTATCGGCGATATTACATTGTTAAATTGCAAATAAAATGCAAATGTTATTGTGTAAGACTTAAATTTTTCAAAGAAACGTACTTTTTATCACTAGGTAAGAAGGTATGGCGTGCATTCTATGATCTGAACAGGGGGACTTCGGTAGGGTAAAGAGGAACACTAAGGAAGGTGTATTTTTTTTAGATTTCAAGAAACTGATTTTAATTTGTCATTAACCTCATGGCAAGATGCGTATTGAAAAGAACGGTCCGGGTTACTCGTTTTTACACTGTGCTGAAGTGTGTTTTGGAGGAAGGGACAATTTCCCCAGTCAGTTTAAGAAGGAATGAGAGGGGGCGCCTTGTTTCATGACTCGGCGACGGTTGTATACTTGTTGTAGACATGGGAAACTTGCCCAAATTATAAAGTGTTTTCCAATGTGGTGTAAATACATCTACGATTTTCTTGTCATCAATGACAGAAAGAGTTATTACATCTTTTGCTGCGCTAGCCAAAGTAGCTAATACTCCCCACTTTGAAGATTGGGAGCTTATCTTGCCCTTTGAAAGCACAAAAATTGCTATTCCCTGATTTGTGACTTGATAAATTTCTGTCTTGCCTAAAAGGTTTGGGCTTTGCTATGTCTTGACAAAATGCGATTTAATCCTTATCAAGACGAATTGATCCCACAGCCGAAGAGCAGCTACGATTTATACGTACATTAATCAGCCTCGCTATCACAGATCAAGAAACTTGATATATGTTGCACCACCTTCAAATCCCTGAAAAACATTTGAGTTGGTGATTTTCATGCTTTTGATGATGTCTTTGTATCCGCTACTGATCTCTCAGTTATCCGGTATCACAGACTACTACTTTAAGGGGCATATAAGCTAACATTGATACAACATAAATATGACCATTTGGGTATTCAAATAAAACTTTGTGTTTAGAATTGTACTATTTTTTTTTTGCAATTACGATACAAATTGCGACATTGAGATTGTGGTAGATATTTTTTGAAGGTAGTGATGAGTTGGAGTTTCCGTTGTGTTTTTTTAAAGAGAATGCTAATTTGAAATAAAAAAATGTCTTAGTACATGAAAGACTGCAGAATGATATAGGTTTAGCTGTGATTCTCCGATGATATTTTGCATAAGAGTAGGTAAATTTGCTTCCTTGTAATCTTACACCCTTTATATTCCTGTATCAACAGAGCTCTAAGTAGTAGACGTCTAAGAACACTGTTCAACATGTTCTGCCTGTCTGAGTGTCTGTCTGTCTCTGCCTCTTTCTATGTATGTATGTATGTATGTATGTATGTATGTATGTATGTATGTATGTATGTATGTATGTATGCATGTATGTATGTATGTATGTATGTATGTATGTATGTATGTATGTATGTATGTATGTATTTTTGTTTTTGTTTTTTGTCTGTATCTGTCTGACTGTCTGTCTGTCTGTCTGTCTGTCTGTCTGTCTGCCTGTCTCCCTCTCTTTGACTCTCTCCCTCTGTATGTCTCTCTACCTATCTGTGTCTGGCTGCCTCACTGGCTGTCTTCCTCTCTATCTCTATGTCTGTCTCTCTACCACAAGAAATGTGTATATATACATTACTACCATCACTTCGTCACTTTATACTATTTTCTTGTAACCAGCGCAGTGAACCTGATTTGTCTACTCATCAATTGAATACTTCTTTTCAAGCATTGATGATAAGATTACGATGTAGTAATCTGTGGCAACGATCTGTGGGGATGACACTGTAATGTGTTGTGTGTCTTGTAAGATACCGACAAACACAACCGAAAACGGTCTTTAGGTAAATGGATTCTGTCCACCTGAGACTCAGCGTGTTGATCGATTTTGTCTAGACTTGGCACTTGCACTTTATTAACGCTACCTAAGGATTGATCACTTTGTACAGACTATTGACCGGCTATCGCCCCCCCCCCCCGCCTTATAATTATTGAAGGCTCCCTCAAGTTGATACCAAAAGAACATAAACACACAAACAGGTGCATACAAACATTTATACCATTGCCGATCTAAGAATCTTTCCTAATTGATGTAAAACAAAAGAAATGATACAGGGACACGGAGATACTTTTAGTGGGTTTAATTTCTCTTTCATGTTTTATCTCTAGTGTTAAAATGCCATGTTCAGGTCAACAGAGCCCAAACATACAGACCAGTTAGATGTCCCAGGAGTTTAGTACATGCCTCGGAGTGCAGAACTTTGCGAGCGTGCATGTGTGTATGTTCGAAGTCATCGTGGGTGGAATGTTTTTGTTGTTGTTTTTTTTAAATATTTTTATTTTTTTAATTTTTTGTAGGGGGTGCTGTTATGTATAGTTTTCACCCTGTCTTAAGTAGGAGAATGGCTTTTTAAAAACTTTTTCGGGGGAGGGGTAATAGATAGCTTTTATCTGTTACGTATTTACATGGTTACAGCATGTTATTATGTTGCAGTTGAGTGATTCTCTGACCCATTATATGTAATAGATACTGTAATTTCTATTATCAGCTGTAACAAGAGGATGCAGAGTCTAAAGGACAAAAGAGTTTTCAACGATCTGACTAACCAGTGCATATCACGTTAAATCACAAGGCAAGTGTTTTTTTTCAATGTTAGTTCAGGGGCGTCTTCGTGTTTATGACTCTGTTGATCTCGAGTGGTGTCAATTCCGAGGACAAAAGTCAAAAAAAGCTTTACACGTTCGTACTCCATCAATTTGATTTTTACAGTTTACACTGGTGACATTACATGGCTATTCCTCAGCACAAAACGTCGATATGGTGACAGCACTTACCATCACTGTCATTTCAAAAAAAACTAAACAGCATTACATTCATTCAATTGAAATACTTATTTGTTACTGTTTAGTTGATAAAAGTCGTCCAAAGCTTGAGGTTCATTAAAGTAGCCATACGGATGAGGATTGGGATATTTTTTTCGGATTTTTATTATGAAACAATTTTATCCTGGCTTCCTACTTGAAAAATCAATGTGAAACAACATTGAAAAAGTCTGTGTTCATAACTCAATTCATTGCCAAAAGCTGTTAAAAATGTGTAAAAACGTTTGTTATTGTACGTACAATAACAACGATTTTACAAATTTATTAATCTTTTGCACGTTCTTGAGTTACAAAGAAGGACTTGCTATATATTATTTCACATTGATATTTCAAGTAGGAAGCCATGATAAAATTGTTTTATTAATAAAAATCCGAAATAAATACCCATAATGCAAATCTTGATTTTGACATTCAAGCTTGTACATTGAAATTCCAATATCAGCTGGTATGTAAAACACACAGATGATGCAAACTAACCACAATTATGTTCAACATAAAGTGAGACATTGTTTGATGTGATTATAATTGTAACACAACATACAACGCAATATTATAGGTTTGGTTTATTTCTTTTTGACAGTATCTCAAGACCCATGCTCTTTTAATAGTTGTACATGTTTTAGGGTAGAATACACCTTGGGGACACATTTCCTTATTATCCACATTCTTAAAGTTTCCCCCAACTTTGCCATATGAAAGCTAGTTCTGGTCCATTTGAAACAATAAAAGAAATTTGGGGGTTCAGCGTCTGGTTTTCAAGCTAATATAATTAATCGACCATCTTTTATTTTAACCAATGGGATAGAGTTGGCACGGTTTTTGGCGGCCATATTGGATTCTAAAAAGGCCAAATTTTGTTATTTCGATCTCTCTAATAGTAATCTGTACGGTGACCCCTGATTTTCTTTTCTTGATTTTAAGTGGGAATGAGTTTGAGTGTTCTTGAACAAAAAAGTAGAAGTTTAATATTTCATATCCGAGGTGCACACTTTGTTCAATTCCTGAAAGCTTACGGGTTCGAGCACTGACCAGATTAATATGCGACAATATTCTGATTCTTCTCCCCAGTTTGATCAAACATTGCCGCCTTTCACGTTTCACACATCCATAGATATATCGCTGCAACGTGAAAAAATCGCCTGAAGTTCTGCAAGATTTTGTTGCCCTATTCTTTTGTGGTGACTGTTCAGTGTACTACTGGCGCCCATCAATAATACACGTGAATATTTCTACAGATGTTTTTTGTTCCTCATCATCACTACTTTTCTGTCGCTCATCCTTCATATTTCGAGTCTATTTTGAAACAGTTCACCGCTCTGTATCTGTCTCATACGGACTGTTTTTTTTGTGATATTAAAACCCCATCCGTTAATGTCACTTTTTTACCGAGTCGGGTTTGTCCTCACAATGTGGTATCTAGCATTATTGGTTTTGTACGCTGTTGTTGTCTCGGCATTCGCGGTTTTTCGACCCATATTGTCGCCATAGGAACAATGAGTCTCTAACATGCAAGAGTGAATCGCGATGGGTTTCTTCCCTTCATCGTTGTAATTGCTGTCTTTATCTGGTGGTGTCAAGGAGCGCCATTCTTTCCTCGAATTCTGCCAATATCCGCCTTTGTTATGGTTCTATGGTGTGTATACAGTATATCCACGTGTCCATGTCTCCATCCCTTCCTTGTCTGTGTTTGCTAGTATCAGACTTCATCAACGCACTTGATGTATTTCATTTTTTTTATTTCCTATTTCGTCAATGGAAGTTCCGTTTATTCCAAAATTGTCTGCCTACAAATCACCCCATCATCTTTAGGGGACTCTCCTACCCTACAATTATATTGCTAAAAAAAAGGGGGGGGGGTAATAAAAACCAAACTTTCTCTTAAACGATAGTCGTTTTAAATATAGTAAATGGAATTTTCAGTTTAATAATAATAAATACAACACGTTGTGTTTATTTTTCGGAACAACTGCTCATTTTTTCCATCATTTGAAAACATCGATTATATTGCAAAAAAATGAGGACGCGAAACAAAAGACAGAAGTAGTGTGGCCAACTATCATATACTCGTCAAAGTCTACCAGGTGTCAATTTCATCATTTTTTCATTACACTGTGACAAGGGCAAGTCTTGTTTATTAAATATTATTCAAAAGCGTTAACAATGGTGAGACAAGGCGAACTTTGTCCTAACGGCTTGTCGCTATGATAGATGACAATGTAGTACCGTTAGCGCACTATGTCGCAGTCACCAATATATACTTTGATGCGAGGTCTCCGGCGGAGACTGCGATAAAATATTGAACAAAACGACTTGTCAGACTTAACAAATACTCTTGACTGTCGTGTTTAAAGCCGCAAGACAAGAGTGATATGCAACATAAACATTTGTCAACTCTTAGTTAGTTGTAAGGTTGTTGTACGCGATTCAGATGTCTGTGTCATTCACGTGCGTATTAGGTATACATGCAGTCGTGCTGTATATGGTGTGACTGTCTCTGAGTCACTTTACACGATCGAATGTATGTGTATGCTTTTTTAGGGGTTGAATTTACTATTTAAGACGGGACATTTATTTCAATTATATTATTTTTAAAGGTTTTCGCTTATAACTATGCATATAAACTGATCATGCTTGAGTCGGTGTTTTTTTAAAGGTTTTGGTTTATTCGTGGAAAATCACCAGAATGTGTCTCTGTTTTGTTTTATCCGGCTAGGTACAATTCCCCCAACGTATCACAAAGAGCAACCAATTGTATTATTCAATGTAATCTTCCGGACATGGCCATTTCCAAACGTTAACACGTGTAGCGTTTTAAATCTTTCACTACACTTTTTACATGGGTAATTGCCTAAGCGTGTCTTAAGGTTCTAACGTTGTTATGGCAACCGTGGCTACCTCACGATTTAGCTGCAGGTTGATTTGCATGAAGGAGTTGACGGTACTAGTACTATTGTCACATTACACCAGAGAGAGAGGATGAGAGAGAGAGAGAGAGAGAGAGAGAGAGAGAGAGAGAGAGAGAGAGAGAGAGAGAGAGAGAGAGAGAGAGAGAGAGAGAGAGAGAGAGAGAGAGAGAGAGAGAGAGAGAGAGAGAGAGAGAGAGAGAGAAGAGAGAGAGAGAGAGAGAGAGAGAGAGAGAGATTCCTTCCTTCCAAAGTTATTTTATTTCACGCCGCTTTGAAAGAGGCAATGACTGCCGTATGAAATCGGGGGCAGTTTCGAGTAGGCATTGAATATTATAAAACCCCACAGTGAACTAAAAAAAACGGTTTTATATTACCAAGTAGCATTTTAATATGATTGACGTTACAAAAGCCACTCTCGAATGTAGGGCGACATGAAATCTATACGCGTAGAATATTACACAGTATCGAACACGAAAATGTCCACCTTGATGTCTTTTCTTAAAATTAACATTTGAATGTTTTGTGAGAGTGATACGTCCATGCTCTATGCTACGCGCTGTAGGAGATAATTACTGCAGTTCGTTTTACTCACGTATACTCTGTATTTAAATTAGAGTAAATCATACAATGGAATAATCTTTGATTGAGAGGGATTAATTAACATAAATGACTGCTCAATAATTTTAATACGTGTGTTTATTTGCCTAGACGGAATCGGCGCCATTGGGAGCCATGTTTGATTTCGTGGAGGGACTACAATCAGAATTCATAGAACGCCAAAAAAAGTCGATTATCCTGGTTATATTATGTTATTATTATCATTATTATTATTAAAATACCAATATGAGTCCAATTCATTTCAGGAAAATACTTGCACTTTCGTCTTGTTTTTTAGTCAGTTCGTTTTTTTTCCTGTGGCGTTGATCATTGTCAATTTAATATGTATGAACTCATCGGAAGTGAAATTACTTTGTATTTTAAGCTTATTCGTTCATATCTAGTGAAACTGTCAATGCCACATGGTTTTGTGAACATTTCGGAAAAGTTACTGATTGTATAAGTTTCTTTGTCGGATTGAAATGAAATGATCCGATGTAAACACTGTTTCAATGTCATCACAGCTTTCAAATCAAGTTCATTGTTTGTGAACACGTGTCTGTAATCAATCAAGGTCATATAGGCTGTCCTCGTTGTATATTTCATACATCGAAATGGCGGGAAAATGAAGATTTATCAGAGTACGGAAATTACGGGAGAGTACACCTGCCACGACTTGCGGGCTTGTTATGTCTCAATGCCGTTCTAAAGCGTGTGTCCACATTTACCAAATTGTCTTTCGAGCTCAGAAAGTGCTCTTGACTTTCAGCACAAAAGAAGTCGGTACTTGACTTAAATATTTCAGTGCTATTTTACAAATCAATTATTTTGTTCTGATCGAACTGATTTGGCTGATAGCATCTTTTCCATCAACATTTCTACCGACCGTGGAACACTTTCTTGGAAATATGGAAAAAATCCCATACCGTCATGCGACTAAAGATCCTGCAACCTTACCAAAGGACGCTCCAGTCCTCGAACCACATGGCAATGTTGAGTTTGCTGGTGGGTGACATAGTCGCTTTAAGCTCAGTATCTAAGTATCCTTTGTTTATTTTTATGTTAAATTTTGTTTCTTCACTATTTTTCGAGCCTGGCCATATTTCTTATCCGTTTCGCCCCTATTTTTGAACAGGTGACAAAAAGTAGGGGAAAAATGAGAGAGAGAAAAATGTACAGTATGAATTCTAATTTATGGACGAAACAGTGATCACGTGCATTCGACTGTCACGTAGATGACTACAGATTGTGATATACACTAATGACACAATTTTTTACTATCTTAAAAAGTTCTGAATGGTTTAAAACATTGTTTGCATTTAAAAGAGGACAGATTTATGAAGATAAAGTTTAAGATGTGTGAAAAACAACAGAAAAGTACTACTCAAACAACATCAACGAGAACTAAAAACTGCTAGGCGACCTCGTTGCTATAGATGTTTTCAATAAATTCTGGTTTTCCTATAAATCCATTTTTTGGGAGTATTTCATATTTGATTCAGG